>NC_143581.1:27773838-28073838 GCF_048544385.1 Mastigoproctus giganteus | reverse complement strand
GCTAAATACTCTTTCAAAGTGCCGATGAATACTTTCAAAGAACTGAACAACCTCTTTGAATTCTAACACTCCAGCACTTGCATCATGGATTCTATAATTGGAAAAAGTAACTGTTAAATCATAAAGTGAAATGTGATGAGATTCTCTGAAAGCATAACTAATAACAGAAAATATAAAGTACAGTAAAATAATCTAAAATTTTTTTTTTAAAATTTCAGATAAATTATTAAAAAAAATAATAGTTATCATATCAGCAGTTAACATGATTACATATTACAGTAATAATGGAATATCAAATAATTAACATGTAATCAGTAACAAAAAGCAGAATGTAAGCAATAAAATTTTGAACATTAAAACCAATAAATAGTTTAGGATGCTATTATAGTTGATATAAAAGCATCATTCAAATGATAGACTTTAAAGTAAATGGTTGAGATGAACCTTCAGAGTAAACATTTCAAAGATAGACTTTCGGAGTAAATAGTCCAGAGATGTACTCTTAGGTTCAGAGAAATACGTGATTTAAAGTAGGCACCCATGACATTGACGTATCAGTCCCATTGTGTTACTGGGCATGACATACACTCAACACAGAACTCCAACTTGTTGAAATCAATGTTTAACAGTCTCCTTCACCTAGTAAAAGTGACATCTGAATGCCTTCTTCCAGTGACAGAAGATCCAATAGTCATAAGGCAACAGGTGAGAACTGTAAGTTGAGTAGGGCAGAACTTCCCACCTATATATACTGCAACAGCTGAGTGATTAAGGCTGTGTAAGGTTTCACATCCTCAAAAAAAACAGCACTATGTCATGTTCAAGCTGCTCTACTTTTATGGTCCACCATAACTTCTCCACTATTTCACTTTGGTAATGAGCACTGGCTATGATGCAATGGGAAAACCAAGCTATCAGTAATATTCCATGCTGATCAAAAAAGAATATTAATATAATTTTACAGACAGATTTGAATATCACCATGTTGTTCACAGCATGCAAATAATAACAATAATAAAATCTTTATCTAACATGAAAAAACACTATACAGAGAGAGAGAGAGAGAGATAGAGAGAGAGACTATACACAACAAGTCAATAGCCATATAATTCAGAGGGAAAAAAAATTAATTATACAGGGTGTCTCAAAAATACACGGCAAAACTTCAGGAATGAGTTCCTCATATGTAGACAATAAAAATATTTTATATCAACATAGTTCCGGAAATGCTTGGTTCCCGAGTTATTAACCGGAATGTTTTATCTCCCACAGGTGGTTTCCTTCATCACAAGATACTATAAGGTAAGGTATAAGGTATGTTCATGTCAGATGGCACCTGGGATTTCTCCCATCTCTGCATGTGTTCACTGTATCGAGGACAGTACACTGTCAAGCCAGAGACTTGAAAGTGTGTGGGCCATGTCTGTGCAGTGTGCTGTGTTGTGCCCATTGTTTGTCCGGCTTATTGGCTGCCAGGCCCCTAGTGGGGCCCGACGTTGCCCATACCTCGCCACGTGGAGGCTAGCCGGGTGTGTCCAGTATCACAAGTTGCTCTGGCAGGTCCTGCCACCTAGTTTCCTGGGATTTCAGTGGCTAGGACCTAAAAAAAAAAAAAAAAATTACGCGTTTGACATTAATGCTTTATGGGATTGCTGTTAGGAAATCACTGGTTGGGGTTGAACGCTAGAGAGATGTTAAAAGTTAACATCTTTTAAAGATAAAAGTCAAAAGTTAAAAGCTAGAGAGATGTTAAGAACGCTAGAGCGTGTTAAAAGGCCTAATAAGTCGGGAAAAATTTTGATGTCATTAAATTTAGACATGTGAGGCTATACACTAGATAAAATATGTTATGTTGTCTTAGACACGAAACCGGTAGAATTTAAACGTTGATTAGAATTTGGCAGCATTGTTAAGGGGTGTACTGTACTTGGTTGGTTTAGTGAGAGAGGGGGGAGACTGAAGACTGGGGGGGAAAACAGATAGAAGAATAAGGACGATAGAGTAGGTATCCCCAAAGAGATCAGTGGAAACCAGCTCCACCAGGCGAAGTATGGGGGGGGGAGGTACTGACAGAATCTGGTGGTTTTCCATTCCAATCATGTACTCAAATCAGGAGCAAGCGGATATGCACTTTATGTATGGTTTGGCAGACGGCAATGCTCTGGAGGCTCGTTGTTTGTACCACAAAAGGTTCCCAGAACAAAGATGTCCAGACAGGAAAACGTTTGAAGGTATCCATCGCCGCCTTTGTGAACATGGGACCTTTACACCTCGTGCTGCCGAAAGAGGACGACCAAGGTCTAAGACTCCTGAAGTAGAGGGGTGGACCAACTGCCTGGCTTCCATGCTCACTGATTTAAACCCACTAGATTTCTTCTTGTGGGGCCATTTAAAGTCATTGGTGTATTCGACTCCGGTAGCTGATGTGGAAACTCTCCGCAATCGAATTGTGGCAGGTTGTGAGACAATATGAAACATGCCAGAAATTTGGCATCGTCTTCGGAGTGCCATGAGACGTCGATGTGAGGCCTGTATTCAGGCAGAAGGTGGACATTTTGAACAATTACTATAAGGTGATGTGAACAGTTAAGTGTCATAGACAGACCTTCAAAACTCGGAAACCAAGCATTTCCAGAACTATGTTGATATAAAATATTTTTATTGTGTACATATGAGGAACTCATTCCTGAAGTTATGCCATGTATTTTTGAGACACCCTGTATATATCTCATCCCTCACCATTACAATTGAGAATATTCATTAGACACTTTTTTTTTTCTTATAATGAGAACTAATAAACCAGATTCTTATAATTAGATCTAATCTATCTCTCTCTATCTTATAATCAGCAGATTATATCAATAATTAGCAGATTCAAAGTTAAATTGTAAAATAAACAGAATTACTTCTGAGTAGTCTTTTATATTAAGGAAGCAGTGCAGGCTTAACTTTCAAGCCTAAAGTCACTGTTGTGAACTGTTCCTTTCTTGTGTTGAGTATACCTATACTTACATGCCAGTCCTGGAAAGTATCATATCTGCCCTGGAGTTGTAGCCATTCATTCCATGCAGATCCTAAATATTTATTCCAACTTTTCATTTCATTTTAAAGGATTTTATATAAAAAATTAAATCTGGAAACTAGTTACACTAATTTAACAATTTATCCAACTATTTGGTAATTTGCTGCATATATCAATTACAACCTATAATTTCTGGTGAGTTTTACCGCATAGCCATTGTAGTCACATTGCAGTCTGAGCAATCAGAGTACCAAAGAGTACAACGATACACCCACAAATATCAAATCCGTCCAATATTAATTAAGTAAGTAAGATATTAAAAACATGACTGAATTATATGATCATGCTGAAGTTAAATTTTCACATCTTTTCACATCTGCCAGGACATTTAACCATCTACATGGAACTACACCTAAGTTTCAATATCAGGGTGACCAATGCAAAACAGCATTTGGAGTAGTGTCATTCCCAATGTTCAGCAACTCTAGAACAGTGGCAGAAGGTAACAGGTACTGCTGCACAATGTTTCCTTCTAATGGACATGTCTGCATATAGATATTGCTCAGAGGGTGTTTTGTGTCAGTGATCATCTCAACCATGAAGTTGGTGTGAAGGCAGTTTAATGGAATAAGGCTGCTTTAGCTGGTTTGGACTGTCTATTAGTGGTAGTGACAGAAACCATTGAGTACATGATATACTAGGACATTATTTATAAAAATGAGCACTGTCACTATCAGATTGACAATACTACAAGTCATACAATACTGGTTTGTGGATAACATTGAAAAGTTGAACTAGCTGGCTCAGAGCCCAGAACTCAACCCTCAATGAACAGTTGACACTGTTCACAGTGTCAACCTTAAATTACATGTCTGCTGTCTATATAACCCCCCCCCTTATAACTTTAATTATTCATCATTTCACTTTTTTTTCCCAATGCTATATTTTGATATTACACATTGCCATGGCATGTACATGTTAGAAACAGAGGACACCATATTGTCATCCTGTTGGGCAATTCTGGTGGTTGACACCACAATTGTGCGATATATGACAATATAATTATGTATATATATTTTGTTACAAAATAGTTTAGGGCTAAAGCCTCAGGTTATGTAGGGAGTTAACTAGCCTACAAGCTGGTTCAATTGCATCATTTCAGTACATAGCCTACTACTTAAATTGGCATCATTAAGTATATCTCATATTGTGAATACCTTTGCAACGAGTTGCCATGATATTATTATTATTAGTTATTATATGGTGCAAGGAAGCCTGAGGCTTATGCTGCACCAGCCAAAAAGAAATTTCTGAGTTACCCTGAGAGAGAGAGAGAGAGGTAGAAGGAATCATCAAGAAAGAGAAGAATGATATGTCCAGCTCAGGACCCTGGGTGTGCCAAGCCCATACTCACCAAATGTGAGCCCCTGGGGATAACTATTGCACTACCTTGAATAAGTAACGCTTCACCATAGGAGAAGACTACTGTTACTTATTCTCAGTGGATACAATCACCCACATGGCAAAAATGAGCATTGCAACACCAGGGTACCTGCCCATCCACTGATGAGGAGCCAATAAGCTCCGAAATGGTGCAGTATGGGTGATGGTATCTGCTGAGAATAAGTAACAGTAGTCTTCTTCTATGGTGAAGCATTACTTGAGGTAGTGAAATATCGTGGAAACTCGTTGCAAAGGTATTCGCAATATGAGATATACTTAACGATGCCAATTTATAACTACTTAAGTAGTTGGCTACGTACAGAAATGATGCAATTGCACTAACTTGTAAGCTAGTTAACTCCCTACGTAACCTGAGGCTTTAGCCCTAAAGTATTCTGTAATCTAAATTACTTGATATCATCAGGCATCTCTCATATTGTGGAGTTATACTTTGCAACTGGCTTGTCATCATTGCAACACTAGGGTACCTGCCCACCCACTGATGAGGAGCCAATAAGCTCTGAAATGGTGCCACATGGGTGATGGTATCCGCTGAGAATAAGGAACAGTAGCCCTCTCTATGGTGAAGCTTTACTTATTCAAGGTAGTGCAATATCATGGCAACTTGTTGTGAAGGTATTCACAATATGAGATATACTTAATAATGCCAATTTATAACTACTTAAGTAGTTGGCTACGTACAGAAATGATGCAATTGCACTAACTTGTGTGCTAGTATATATTTATGTATGTATTATTACTATTATTTTTTCCCCTTCTCACTTTTTACTTACTTCTCTTATCTCTACAACTTTATTTATTTATTAATACAGTTATGAAGTATGTGGACTTATATTTCGTAACTGGGTTGTCACTACTGCAACAACAGGGTACCTGCTCACCCACTGCTGAGTAAGCCACTTCTCTACTGGTGAAGCATTACTTATTCAAAGCAGTGCAATATCTCAGCCACTCATGAAGGTATCCACAATATGAGATACATGTAATTAAAACGATGCCAATTATCGACTTGGACAGTTCACTACAAACAAAACATGGTGCTAAGGCACTGACCCGTTCAATAATTACTTACTTATTATATATATATACATATGTTAAAAATTCACTAATGATAATTTTAAATACATTTGATATGATAATAAGTGTGCATATCCTCTTTCTGGAAATTTATTCCAGACTACCCTGGGATCTTCCATTTAAGAAGGGCACAGAATCCCATACATTTATGTCAGCATTAAATATTGAAATTACTACTATATTAAACAGCGACAGTTATTTATGGTAGCTAAAAACTGACAAATATGTTTTGGGCAGAGCAGTGTTATTATAGTACTATTGGACTCCTTATTCAGAAAGCCTGGGACCAAAGACTGTCTGGATTTTAAAAGTTTCTGAACCCTCGGTCCTTAGCAAGAGAAATTAGAATACATGCAAAATAAATAATTAAAAACATTAAAATTTGCATATCTAAAGTGTTACAAAATACAAATTTTAACATTTTCAGGTGCTTCCAATATGCAATATAACTTTATATTACAAGTTTGAACATAAGAGATTATGTCATGTGTGGCATTTAATAAGAGCCAGAATTATCACTTTGTCAGCAGAATGGTCCATAATTTTTTGGCGCCTCCGTAGCCAGGAGCAGCGGTGCACAGCACACATTTCTTGATCAGACCGGGGTTCAAGCCCATGACTACCAAATATGGAGGATAGGGAAAGGTCCGGGAATGACCACTGCATATCCACGGAGCAATTATGGCCTTACTTGCTAATGCTCCTAAAAACCAAAAATAACAATAACATAATTTTTTTAAACATTCACTGTAAAATTAATTGTTTCATGTATTTAGCTAATTTTTTTTTCCACAACCACTTTCATGTTAAAAACCAAAGTAATATTTTGCCCAGAAATGAAACTTTTATGTTCCAGTCCCTTAAGTTCTTCAGTTTTAAAGTAATGCATTTGCCAATTGAAATTTTTTTCATTTGTTCTTTCACTGATGTTACCATCTGTATCTTCAACTTTTCATGATGCATAACCATGTCAACTATTTCACCATATAAAAAAATTTCCAAGCAATGCATAACTTTCTAATTTTGACTGGAGCTGTTTACATATGAAAGAAGGGAGTGCTTTGTTCTGGCATCAGATGCGTTTTACAGCGAATTTTTGCGTCCTGCTGCACTCATAGATAACAGCAAAGTGATACAATGAGTGCTATCAGACTTTTAACAGCACAAAAAAGATACCTAGCTTTTAACTTTCTCCTTCGATGTGTGATGTCACCTTGAGCCATTTAAAAAACTTTCCAAGTGATATGTGACATTCTAATTTATAGTGTAACTGTTTTACATATGAAAGTTGCAAGTGATTCATACTTGCCATTGAAGCTGCTTCTCCTTCAGTGTGTTACAGCTGTATTTCACAGCATATCTTTTTCAGTCTACCATGCTCATCAGCAATGGCAAAGTGATAGATACATACTTAACACTGTCAAATTTTTACCAACAATATAAGAGAATACCTAGCTTTCGATTTTTGTTCCTCTATGCAGAGTATCTCCTTGGCAGTTGTTTCAAAATTTACAAGCAGTATGCATCTTTCTGTTTTCAATCAGCTGTTTCACACATGAAAGTCAAGCATACATGCCATTGGAAAATATAGCCAAGTTGTTACTGTGTAGCATGGCAATTTCTGCTTACCAATGGCATAAGTAGATATCCAGCTTGTAACTTTTGTTCAAGGATGCACTCCCAGACTACTGGACAAAAATTTGCACGTAATATGTGAGAGTAAAATTCTAATAGGAGATGCTTTTCATCCAAAAGTCAGCTGTGTTTGCTGGTGGCTCATACGATAACAGTATCATGGTGACAAATGGCCCAAATGCCATTGAAAACGACACCACAACTGTGTGATATATGACAATATAATTATGCACATATTTTGTGTAATATAATATTGACTTATTTCCTTATATATGTATTATTACTATTATTATTAATAATATAATAATTAGCTTAATAAATTTGGCCTTTTTCACCTGAAACTTTCTTTTTTCTTCAATGAAAACTGCCCAACACACTTTAAATGACAATTTCTCTGCAGATAAAGTTTCACAAACAGTGAAAACAAAACTCTGATCTGTAAAAGTGATGGACAGGTGGGCATATTACAATAAAAGTAACCCACAGAAATGCAGGAAAATAATTTTGCTATAGTGGACAGCAGCATCACATTTTTGGATTTTACCAAGAACCCTAAGGATTTTAAGTCCGTCCAAATCCGGGGATCACAAAAATGAGGTCCCAAACTGTATTTATATAGCATATAAATATATTATTTATTAGTAACTAAGGCCATATCATGTTGGTTATGTCTTTACACTGTGTGTGTGTGTGTGTGTGTGTGTGTGTGTGTGTGTGTGTGTGTGTGTGTGTGTGTGTGTGTGTGTGTGTGTGTGTGCGTGCGTGCGTGCGCGCACTTTCACGGGCCAATATGCATGTCGTGCAGGCTGAAAAACAACATGTAACTCACAGGGAAAAAATATAAACCTGAGATCAGTTAACTACATCCCTAATGTACTCCTCTTTAAGAACAGGACATGAGTCCCCACCTCTCCAAATAAGTGAAAAGTAGTGAAACCACTATACTGGTGTGGAGGGCTTGGACAAAATAACCTTGTCTGGATGCCACACAGCCATTCCTTAGCTTGAAAATGTCTATGGTTTCATGATAATATCTTAAATTTCACATGCATACACAGACTTAAATTTACATAAGTACTCTTTTATATGGCAGAATGAAATTTGCAAATGCACACTTACCTTCTCCAGACTTCCATAATAGATGATAATGCAATACTGTAATGCATTTCCTTGAGATTTTCCGAAGGAAGTTTATATACAAAATTCACATATCTTGGCACTCTTCTTGTTGTTTCTAAAATATTAAAATCAAGACAAAAGGTTAAAGAACAAAAATAAAATCGTATAATCAAATACACTATCCCCCCAAAAAAGTATCCAAACACAAGTCAGTTTCACACCGACATTATTACAACTCACTTCAGTAGCATGTTGGTCTTCCTTTGGAAGCAATGACACACTCCACTTTCCTGCAAACTTTCCACCTACAAATAACAGACTACAGCAAGTATAGTCCTCCATTCCTCCTGGAGAACAGTGGCCAGTTGAGCTAGCAATGTCGGACATATTGGTCTGCCTTCACCTGATGTTTCAGTTCATTGCACGGTCTTTTGAAAGGGTTCAAATTGGGACTCTGCACTGGCCATTCCAACTTTTGTGCATTCGTGTCCATGAGCCATTATTAAACAGCACCAGTGGTATGATGTAGTATTATTCTGCTGTAACAAAAGGTTCTGTACTAAAGAAATGCCATTTTGTAGGAAGCATGGTATTGACAAAAATGTTGAGGTAGGCATCAGAGTTCATGGTTCCTTGCACAACCACCTGAGAAACAGCTCCATAATTCTGCCTCCTCCAAACTTCACTTATGGCACAGTACTCTCCTGCAGAGGTGTTCAAGCATTCTCCACACCTGCCCAACTAATTGCAATATGGTGCAGCAAAAGATTCAATTCTCCACAGAACCAATTTCCACTAACCCATAGATCAATTAAGATGATCACTGCACCATGCAAGATGAGATTGATGATGTTTGGCTTATATACTTCTGCTTTTCCACGAAAACCAAGGCTGTGGTGCTGTGTATGAAATGTGTTTCATACACAGCACCACATATAGAACCAGTAAGCACCACATTTGGCATATAGAACCAGTAAGCTTGGTTCTATATGCCAAAACAAGAACAACTAACTTATGGGCCCAATGTGCTTTCCTTATGTACCAGTATGAGCCACTTATTTATCCAGGAAGTTGCAGTGGATAATGAAAATAGGGATGCTGAATACTTTGTGGAGGGTAGTGTGTTTCTGGCTTCTTTTATTAACATTAATAGATAAAGAAAGCTTTAGCCTAAATAAAAAAAAATACTGCATTCTACTGAGTATGCATTAGGTTACATAACTCTTTTTAATTACTGTTTACTATCACAAATATTTAAATTATATTTCTACTGTCCACTATTTTTTGCCTTTGAATATCATAAATTTTAAATTATTTTTGTAAATGAAAGTAGAAAATCCTACAATCCTGCTAAAGGTTTTTTTTAAAAAAAGCAACCACCCAATAACCTAAAAACACTAATTTTATAAATGAGCAAACATCTTAACATCATGATTATGTAAACCAAAAATAGCTAATGGAATTGAGTTTCTCCAAGAAATACAAAGCAAAAATTAAAATGGAACAGTGACATGACCTCAAATGTAACATTAAGTTGCATTAAACAAAGGAGTTCAAATCAACAACGCAGAATCATAACTTTTATCCAAACCATCAGCTGAATCCTTAAAAAGGCGTTTTGGCACTCTACTTTTTCTCAAAAAAAGAGCAAAGAAATATATTTCTTTGCTTCTTCTCAAAACCTTAATACCACAGTAGTGATTATTATCTCTTTATTTAAACATGTATTTCATAAATTAGTGTATTATGATATTTTAAAGACATTTTAATTAATAATAAATTAAAATATCTGTTTGTATTGCATAATCTTTCTCTTTCTAGCATTTTATTTCAAACTACCCTGAGATCTTCTAAGACTGAGAGAGAATTTCACATTCCATATCAGAAAGAAATATACATAGTATCTTAAATAAGAGCAACCCATAGTGGAGAGAGTGAATTATTCTCTCCACTCAAATTACCACTGGAGAGAGCGAATTACAAAAAATGTCTGTCAATCATTCTGTGATAAATTTATGGATTTTAAACAAACCCAAAAATATGAATTCTTGAGTATTCTAATAGTTTTGGGGACTGCAACAGATTGTTTAGATCATTTAGAAAGAAGCAGCCAGGTACTAAGACTGTAGCCTATTGCCTTGCTGCCCAATTAGTCAACTTTTGACTTTAAAAAAACTAGAGGTCAGACATTTGTAAGTAGGAGGAAAACACAGATTTCTGAGTCAAAGCAGGCACAAAAAGCACCTAACATTTTTCTGTTTGGATATTCTATTAGATATCAACTGATTTTGACTGCTTCAAACTACTCTTGCTGACTTTGCCCTCTTCAGAAATGTTGAGTCAAAGTTTTGTTCATAACAGTGACATTGCTGTTCAGACTTGGCTGTCAGGAATAAAATGCCAAGAATGGCTTGTGATAATTTGTTATATTTCAAGTTTCCTCATACACTTGTCAGTTTCCCAACCAAGGACCACTGTACATCAATTTTTTCTTCTTTCAGAATAGCATCTGGTAGGGACTCACAATGGAAGTGACAGAGCTGATGCCGCAAAACATATTGTTTCATCTTTAATCGCACTAACAAGTATTGGAAACATCCACAAAAAACCTCAAATTTGAAAATGATGTACTGACAACTGATGAAATTTGTGCTACCTCAGCATTTATAAGAACATTTTTCAATGGGAACTTGCACACCCTAATCAGGTAGCCATAAAGTACTTCCTCATAGATCAAAAGAACAGAATCTTCTCCTCCTGTTTTAGACTCTTCGTGACCCTAGCAACAGAAATGCCTATGACTAAGTCAAATTCATTCATCTCATTTTGTCTGCTATTCTAATCAATATCCAAAATGAAAGTGGAATGTTTGAAAACTGTTGGACAAATAAAGTTACACATAATATTCTTCGAGCAATGACCTCAGTACACTGATGTGAAATACGTTGGGTTGAACAGCTGTTTGGATTTTGAATGTTGGCATAACATTTAAAAGAAACAAGCAAATTGCATTATTCAAGCTGGAAGAGAGAAATATGAACACACTTTTGCATATGTGCGTATAACACACCTAGAATTATCAACTTGCTTGGCCTATTTAGGATTGCCTTCACCAGAAGTTTGCAATTCAGTTCTTTTTCTTGAGTTCATAAATTTGCCTTTCAAAACTTTTGGATCATGAACTGGATTTGAACATGAGTTAGTGGCACTACTAGTGATCACCCATTGTACTTTTTGATTTGGTACTGCTGAAGAGTGCTCATGTTGCTTTTCTCACCACCTCTAACTTCTTCTTTAAAGAGATCTAAGGTTGCCACTGTTCTATCGGTCTAGTTGCATATTTAACTGAAGACAGCCAGTGAGTATACATATGCTTCAAAATCTTTTTACTTCAGTGACGTGCACCAGTTGAAATTGCTTAAATCTATTCTTTCCCTTTAGCACTTCTCTTTAGATATAGTAAAGATTTACCAAGTAGGGAATGCAGCTCCCTTTTCAGGGACACAAATTAATAAGATGACAAGGACAGCTTATTTCTACTAAGAGCTCAATCTCCTCTTTTAATAAACTTGCTAACTCCACTTTTTAGGCATAACATAACAAATGCATTATCAACAATAAGTGCCAGATAGTTTTTTTTTTTTAAAGGAAGCCAACACACAAGTTGTTCAGAAAAAGATGTACAATGTTATACCCTTTTAAAAATAACTAAATGCACAAGGCATAATACGTTAAGAGTTTATTATCTATATAATAGTGTAGATACACCATAGACAACTCTTAAGAAACTAAGAAGTAGCTGTTGTAGTAGGCATCATTTGCTGTTTCTCATATTGTGCTCTTCTTTCAGGACGAGTTGCCATGATATTGCACTACCTCGAATAAGTAACGCTTCACTAATAGAGAAGACTATTGTTACTTGCATATTGTTAGTGCATAAGCTCATACACTTGCTTTCTTGCATCACATGCCACTACTACTACTACTACTACTTATTCTCAGTGAGTACCACCACCCAGGCGACACCATTTCAAGGCTATTGGCCTATCATCAGTGGATGGGTAGGTACCTTAGTATTGCAGACATGATGACCCAGTTGTGAAGATAATCACACAATATGAGAGATGCCAAAAGGTGTATATGACAATATTTAAAAATAACTAAATGCACAAGGCATAATACATTAAGAGTTTATTATCTATATAATATCGGTGTAGATAAGGCCAATAGCCTTGAAACGGTGCCATCTGGGTGGTGGTGGTACTCACTGAGAATAAGTAACAATAGTCTAACAATAAGTAACAATAGTCAAAAACAAGTCCAAGAACACAAAAACTGTGTTGCATAAATCTATTAGAAGAGCAAATCAAATAAACCAGATATATTGGCTGCTGACCAATGCAACTTAAAGAAAATTTGTGAAAAATTATACAAAAAATGCTTTACATTACAGGATTTCTGCCCCTGTTCACAAACCCACAAACTCATAAATATTTAAAAGTTAAAAATGTAAAATCTGCTGCAACAACCACTAAGGTAAGATCAAATTTTTTTTTTTTAAAACTACTGTTTATTGTGAGTACAATATTTGATTTGTAGAGTGCTTATTAAATAACAAAATCAGCTAAAATAGCTCACTGGTTTAACAACACTAGATTTCTTCCTTTTTTCCTTATGCTTTTATAATATTTATTTATTCTCCAGAATACGGCTGATAATATTATCGAACTCAGGTAGATTTAAACTGTAAGCAGTTTTTACTTATTCAATTTAATTAAAAGAATTATTTTTTAATGCAAAGCTAGTGCGAATTACTGACCAGTTAAAAAAAAAAAAAATAGAATATTATATTATATTATATGACATTACATAAAAGACCACACCATAAGTGTTTAAATTTTTGACTGCAATGCAAAACAAAATGTATGTACTGATGAGTTAACTTTGAAAGTCAGCATCACAAAATGTCTGTGAAAATTTTATCCACAGCTGACAGCAGGCCAATGACAAGAGAAATTTCAGTCGTCTTATATTATAATCCACATTCCATTATATGTATCTTTAACCTCCACATCTATATTAATATGTCACTATAGTATGAAAATTATCCATGTAATGACCATTCAGATTAAACCTTTAAAGTAAGCCTCAACAAAAGCTTATATGTGCAAGATGTATATGTTGATGTAAGCTTTATTTTTCCTTGTTTTGTAATATCAATAGTTTAGCTTCATCCATGTCCTCATCCCTGGCATCTTGGATAATCAAAAAGCAACTATATAGCCTGAATTGTCTCTCTGAACTTTGGAAGCCTGCATCACAAAATTACAGTAAAAATTTTACTGGAATTCTGAGTCAGCAAGTTAATGCCATGATAAACTTTTCCACTGTTCTTGTAATTAGATAGTATGAATCAGAGCTGTAATACTCAATATGTTCTACGTTGATAATAATATTAGTAAATTAATAAGAGGAGTTTACCTCAATATAGTACGTGGAACACTTCCGTATGATACCCTCCAGAAATTAAAACGGAAAAAACGAAAAAATCGACAACTTACCGGTACATTAAAGTAAAATGTAAATAATTAAATAATCAATTTAACACAATTCAAAATCAATTCAAAACAATTAAAATACAAATTAACGCAATTAAAAGAATTAACGAAAATATTCAAAACGATTTTCCTTCCTGAAGCTGACAATGCTTTTCGACCGACTGTCGTGATCACAGGAATGAAAATTACCGAATCAGGCTAAACCTGCAACTTAAATAGTGATTATATGTCTTTGGAGATTTTTTGAATGGCTTGGTACAAAATTACATTAAATCTACACTAAGGTACTCGGCCCAAAGTTACCATATTTCTTTCCTAAAATATTGCCTTCAAAACAACATCGTTCCGAAGTTTGCCAGGGTGAATTTAAATCAAAAAATTTCAGGCATAAAACAACTATCACTGGCGACATCACGTAATATTGTTAAGCTTGCCTTAAAATCTCGATATTCGGATAAACAAAAATACCTTTCCCAGGTTAGGAAGCTTCGCGATAAATTAAAAAATTATCTACATCCGAACGATTGGTCTGTATTGAAGACCTCCATAGATTTGCGACGGGAAGCACAAGCCTCAGAAATAAAAAACAGACACGTTAATAAGTTGCAAGCATTATCGAATAGTTCAAGACACGTTCATGCGAATTCTAACACATTGTCGCGAGCTTGCGACCAAGTTCACACGAGTTGGGTGACATCCCCCCCCACAGACACATAACGCACTACCACAGAATATGTCGGCTAGTTCACGAACACCCCCTCACCCAGTATCCAACGAACCGACATATCAACAGGTTACAAATCTTTCCTCGTGTACACTATCGCAGGACCAGATTTCACTTTTATCCAAAGGATTAAATTATAATTTACCACCTCGAAAGCTGCCAAAAAAACAATGAGTAATTGATATTGAATTTGGACTTCGTAGTGTTCCACAAAAAGATGTATTTATTCAACAAGTTAACCAAGTAGTGAATAACATAAAAGAAACGCGACTTCCTAAATTGAATACACATGACAGTTCAGCTTTACGAGAACTTCGAGAAAATAAGGACATTATTATACAGTGGTAATACTAGATAAACATGATTATATTAATAAGTTAGATTCAGTTGTGTCTGATACCTCCACTTATCGTGAAGTGGATCCGGCACTGTTTACCAGTTTGGTAAATCAATACAATAAAACGTTAACAACATATCGTAAAAACGACTACATTACTATGGTTCAGTTGAAGGAATTGAAGTCCAGAACATACAATATTCCTGCACTTTTTGGTCAGGTAAAATTACACAAGCCTGGATTTCCGATTCGACCTATTGTTTCCTACAGGAACTCGGCATTTTCAGCCTTAGCCACACATGTATATAATATTATAAAACCTTTTAGACAGGTTATACAATTTGGGATTAAGAATTACGATACATTATTTAATAATCTTAAAGACTGTAGACTCGGCGACAATGACAATTTATTCTCATTAGATGTTACCTCATTATATACGAATGTAAACGTTGAATACACATTAGATATTATTTGGGATATGTTAAATAAAAACTCGACACCGATTAATTATACGAAGCTGCCCATTAAGGAAATTTTTCACTTAATTAAACTATTAGTTGAGGCTAACTACATCACCTTTCGAGACAAGGTGTACAAACAAATTTTTGGATTACCAATGGGTTTGAGCCTGAGTGGCTTAATGTCAGAGATCTATCTCTCAACGATTGAGCAGATACATTTGACACCTTTTCGTCCCCGTATCACATACTATGGGAGGTATTTAGACGATGTTCTAGTTATTACTGATAGTAGTACTATCCAAGACATTTTACATTTGTTTAATAATATTCATTCTAGACTCAAATTTACATTGGAAAGGGAAGATACGGATACTAAGTCATTAAACTTTCTAAATTTCACGCTTACCCGTGACTCGAACAAAATACAATTTAGCATCTATCGAAAACCCACAAACACCGGTATGCTTCTACATTATAATAGCTACCACCCGTTCACCTACAAAAGATCGATTATCTTTAATCAATTTCTAAATGCTTATAAATATTCAACGACGGATTCTGCTTTGGACTCAGAAATACAAATATTAACTAGCAGATTCTTGAACAGGGGTTATCCCATTAACACAATAAATCGAATTAGGGTACAAGCTAAGGATAGGATAAAAAATACTACACCAATCAACAATAGTAATATCAAAAAATACTTTATTTCTGTCCCATATGTTGAACAGTGGCACAAACAGCTTAACAGATTCTTTAAAGATACCGAATTTAAAATTATAGCTAGGCCTATACGGAAGTTACACACTATACTGAACAATCGCTCGGTTCTTTCCGCGTTCGCAACACAAATTAATGATCTAGTATACAACATTTCTTGCGGTGATTGCGACTCGTCTTACCAGGGTTCGACGCGGTTTTCGCTTAATATTCGTGTAAATCAACACGAAGCCTCAGTTCGTGCTTCTCGTTCAGCAGCGTCAGAATTAGCCTTTCATGCCATTAACGAAAAACATACTTTTTTATTTAACGAGGCCAAAATACTTAACGTTCAACGTAATTATACGCGACTATTAATTGCAGAAACCGTTGAAATTAAATTACACGAGAATTCTGTTAATGTTCGGCGGCCATATTTGATCTCCGATGCGTGGACCTTTACGCGCATGCGCGAAGACATATAATCACTATTTAAGTTGCAGGTTTAGCCTGATTCGGTAATTTTCATTCCTGTGATCACGACAGTCGGTCGAAAAGCATTGTCAGCTTCAGGAAGGAAAATCGTTTTGAATATTTTCGTTAATTCTTTTAATTGCGTTAATTTGTATTTTAATTGTTTTGAATTGATTTTGAATTGTGTTAAATTGATTATTTAATTATTTACATTTTACTTTAATGTACCGGTAAGTTGTCGATTTTTTCGTTTTTTCCGTTTTAATTTCTGGAGGGTATCATACGGAAGTGTTCCACGTACTATATTGAGGTAAACTCCTCTTATTAATTTACTAACTGTTCTTGTAAATAAGAACAATATAAGCATCTTTTCGACCCTACAGGACTTTTTTTTCATAGATTGACTACAGTAAAACCTATAAATAGCAAACATCTCTAATCCAGGAAAGACGATGCTTTTACATAAGTTCTTAAAAACGAAGTTTCTCTAATAACAAAACTTCCATATATCAACAATGTCAAAAAATTTGAACTTGAATAGCTACCTACCAGAAAAACAATCTAAAAATATTATACAGTGATACAAAAAATGCAGCTTATAATTAAAATCCTTTAAAAACTTCAGTAAAAGATGTTAAACATACATGGTAATTTTTATGTCGAAACTAGAAAATGTTAATTTTGACTGACCTGCACCCATTCTGATTGAAGCAGGTGGCAGCCCTGTAACTTTTACATAAAACTGCACTCACCAGTTAACTGATAGTTAATCTGTGGATATACAATGCAGCAGACATGAAGAGAAAAAAAAGAGACCTACAAGCCAAAATGGTTTATGTCACATTTATAAATAATATATAATTTAATATCATTGGAGGTTTTTACACAATATCAAATTTGTATTACCTACTGATGTTTTTTGTGAATAAATTTTGAGGTATGCATTCATATAAAATTAATATTAGTTTTGGTTCCATTTTAGGCTAATTCTTATTAAGAACAGAAGGAATTACATTGAAAGCGCACAGAGATACCATTTCATATCTGCTAACTTTTAGAAATCAAAATCTGTAAAATTTACTATAGATCTATCTTTCAGCTCGACTGCACTGCAACAGGATTCCAGCACATTTAATTCAAATCATTAATAAGTAATAAGATTAAGGGCTATTAATATAATAAAGTAATATTATGATGTAATATAATAAAGTAATATTATGATGTAATATAATAAAGTAATATAATGATAGTAATATAAATTTACTATTAATATGATGCCACTTGTACAAACTTCAGAATGACTCTATTCCCATAGCTATGTATACAAATGATGCTATGCACTACTTATATAATTGTAAAAATAAGTAATTAATATGTATATCATACGATGCATGGGTAATATTAATTATATTAATGCATGCCAAAAGTAAACTTTTCTCTGGAAACATACTTTGAAGCATCCTGTATTTATAAATGATTACTATTTATAATAAAGTAATTTAGTGAAGTATAAGTAACTGATTGGCAATATACAGTGTCACAAAAAAATTAAATTAATTACAAACCTCAAAAATTCTTATTATTCGATGTGTATAAAAGCAATAGTTCATGACACTTGGACTAATGCAGACTGTTCAAACTGTCCATCATTTGTTTCTAGCCAACATTCACAGCAGCTGAATGGTAAACATTCTTAAATGTAACTCTGGGATAGCGTCACATGCTCATTTAATTTCATCCTTTAATTTCTGAAGTGTGGCCAAGTTTCTGCCATATACTGTAACTTTCAGTTAGTCACACAAGTAGAAGTCGAATATCGTTAAATCAGGTCAGTGTGAGGAAATACTTGACATTTCCTTGTTGGCTTGCCCACCAGTATGTGAAATAATTATCAAGATAGGCCACCATCATGATGATTATGTGGGTGTGCCCCAACACATTGGCAGCATACTTCTTCAACCTCATACAGTTCATAAGTGGCAAGCATAACAGATACATTAAGCAAGTGGAGGTACATATCAACAGCAACGGCTCCTTCAAAAATTATGGTCCAACAATTCTCCTTGGATGAGACATCACACCAGAGTGCAACTCTTAGTAAATTCACTATTTCCTCTACACAAATGTTTGGATTATCGTGGGATCAAAAGATATGATTATATTAGTTCACCGTACCATTGAGCCTGAACATTGCCTCATCCAACCAAACAACATTGTCCAAAAATCTTATATCCTCATCCTCTTTGCTTTAAGCCATTCACAAAACTCAACTCAACAATTTGAATCATCTTCATCCATACTGTGTAGCAATCTTGGTATAAAAAATTGCCACCCACACTCTGAGTATGCAGTGTACACTTGCTCTACTGATTCCACTCTCACAAGCAGCTCAACTTATAGATCTTCCTGCTGTTCAAGCAAACCACTATAACATTATATCAGAATTTTCCTAACCTATAAATGAACAGGGTTTCACAGACCTTTGCTTGCAAATTTTGCAAATACCATAGATCTCAAAATTTATCACAAACTCTTGAAATTGTTCTTTGTGATGGTGATTTTGTGGTAAATCACATCTTCACCATCTTTTGACTTCGCACTCATTCTCAGATTCCAGTACTACTTTAAAATTGCTTTGCGTTATTTGAATGTAAAATGTCCAGCTACCATGCGCAACATTTGTTTATAACTTGCATTATGGGTATCATTTTGCTTTCATTTTAACAAGTAACCATTTTTTTATTAGCAAAACATACTAATCAAAGATGAAAATATTAAGTTAAACTATAAAAACGTGGTTAAACATTTAATGAAAATGTGTGTACATTCAAGTATAAGAATTAACTAGTACTCTGAAAGCAGATGTTTGGGTACTATTCATGAAAAAATATTCATTTCATTATCAGCTACTTTTATCTCTAGTAATACTCCTTGAGAGGCATAAAAAAAAGTTTTTTTTTTTTTTTGGTAGTTGTTAGCACATCGGCTTCTATGGCCATAATGTACCTCCCAAAGCTTTTGCATTTACTCTGATCCAAGCCTGAGGCGGGATTCGAACCTGCGACCTTTGGGTTGCCAGGCAGGCACTTTACCCACCCGGCTAGCCCGGTCGGCATAATAAAAAAAAAGTCAAACATAGAAAACTTGGTAGCTGCCTTTTGGATCAACAGCACTGATATCAAGAGGACTTTATTCCTGATGTTATCTAAAACAAAAATAAACACATTCAGAATCACTGTTAAGTGTTTATGAATTAAAGTTGCGATGCTTGGTGAATTGTGTGAAGAAAATTTTATTCCAACATTTAACAACAGTCATGTCAGAAATACTCTTGGTGTTCTAGGTCAGTATATTATATACATGTTTTTGCATACTGAATAATGTTATCTTGACTTCCTGTTATAGAAAATAAGAAACCAAGCAAATTTTATCGTTTCAGAATGTAAGGTGGCAGCAAAATGATATTCAAAAGCATTTTCTAATATGGTAAAGCTAATTAATTAAAAAATAATAACATTCAGTGAAATTAATGTTTTTAATTTTAGTATTCCTTCATTACTGGCTTGACTTTCAATTTGTATCATTAATTCTTTAGAAATTTGGCCATGAAAAATAATAAAAGGGAAATATTTTGTTAGGCTTTATGAAGCCAATCTTGCATATAATTATTTAATTTAATTTTAAATTTTAAAAAATTTTGAATATAATTATATTAAAAAATTTTTAATTTTTTAAAATTTAAAATAAAATTAAAATTTTAAATTACCACGTGGCTTTTCGCACGTGAACCTATGCATACAGAACATGTCGGAAACAGAAGAGCATTGCTGTCTTTTTCATTATTTTGGTGGATGACCTCTGATGATGAAACAAAAATTATGAAAGACACTGCAATGTTATTTCCACCTTGGTCGTTTTTTCAAATTTTTCAAAAATTTTTCAAAATTTATTTGGTATTGGTTCAATCGGTGTAAATCTTATCGTTTTATTTTCCTGTTCATTCCCCCCCCTTTTTATTTCACAACATATATCGCTCCCAGGGTATATCGTATATTCATCAGTTTTAATTTTATACATAAAGCTCATTAACATGTTCTACCTACAATATGTTATACTTAAAATATTTTAGATATACATGTACACATTATGGCTGTAGGGTACATTTTGCTATAGCAGTGTCCCTGATCCATATGTTATGTTATTGTAATTCAGACTTATCTAATTTCAAACTTAATTTTCCTCCCATATCATATAGCTTCTCCATATCATATTAGCATTAGTAGAGGCATACGATGCAAGAAAGCAAGCTTATGCAGCATCAGCAGAATATATATATATATATATATATATATAAAAGGGGTTTATTAGCTATTATTTTATATTAATTCTAATTGTAATTGTTTGAAAATACTTGCCTATCTTAGAAACACTTAGAAAAGTCAATACAAAAATATATATACAGTTGAACTTCCCTATAATGAATTCGATAAATCCAGCGGAAAAATTCATTATAGAGAAATTTCATTATACAGAGAATATCTATTTTATTAAAAATTGTTATTTAATTAGAAAATGAAAATGAATCTACATTTATTTTTAATGTATTTTATTTCAAAAACACTTATTTAAATTACATTTACACAGTTTTTGCTGGTAAGTATCACAAATTAAAAAAATCTGTAATTTTCGTTTGCACAGTACAATTAAAAAATGTCTGATTCTCAAAGAAAAACTCACATTCGTTCAGAGCATTAAAAACATTATCAGGAACATTTTCACAAAACTGTAGATCCATACGAACCGTTTTAAAAGCGTTAATCATTTCTTTGCGAGTTGGCTTTTCTACGGGTTGTTCTGATGCGTCTTCAGCGTCATCGTTAATTTCTTCATGATCATGGTCGTGTCTAACACTGTTCAGCAGTATTTCATCTTCATTTGGATGTTCTGTTGTAGTCAGATCTTGATCTACATAAACATAACTATCCACTGTTATTTCATTTTTGATGTTTCCGGACGATTCTAATAATGCCCAAAAGTTTTTCAGTTGTGAAAGGGGCAATTCATCTTGTTCGTCCAGTGTTGTTCGACTTCTGTATTCAATGCAAATCCTGCTTTCAAAAAACAATTTTGAATAGTGTATTCAGTGACATCGTTTGTCCAAACTTTTGCCAGTTCAGAGATGCAATCTCTAAGGTTAATTGTAACCTCCGAGTTTCTATTTTCTGATAACGCATTGACAATCTTCATTATTATTCTCTTTCGATAATGAAATTTAAAATTTTTAATAATGCTTTTGTCCATTGGCTGGAGTTTTGACATTACGTTTGGTGGTAAAAACAACAACTTCACACTTTTAAGTTTGGAGAAATACTGGCAGAATGTGCCGGAAAGTTGTCAGTTACCAACACGATTTTCCTTTTTTCTTTTGTTATACGCCTGTTAGTTTGAATATCCAGTCTTCAAAGATATTACTTGTCATCCATGCTTTTTTTTTTATTAAAGGTGTCGTCAACTTCCAAAGATTTTGTGCCTCTAAAACATCTTGGGTTTTTTGATTTTCCAATGACTAAAAGTCTTAATTTTCACTTCCTGTCATATTTGCCCTAACTAGCACGGTGATTCTTTCTTTGCTTTGTTTTCCGCCAAAACATTTATCATCCTTAAAAGCAAGTGTTCTATTCGGTAAACATTTAAAGAATAAACCCATTTCGTCAGCATTAAAAACATCCTTAGATTCATATTCTTCCAAAATCTTCTTTAAGGTATTGTTCCTCCAACTGTTGCAATCTTCTTCGCTTACATTAACATTTTTTCCAAAAATAACCTTTTCCACAATTCTGTAGCGCTTCTTAAATTTATCTAGCCACCCAGTGATCGCATTAAATTCTGTATGTCCAAGGGACTGTGCAAATTTCAAAGCTTGTTGGTTAATTACTGGACCCAATATTGGTATATTCTTTTCACGTTTCATTTGCACCCATTTTAGAACAGCTTTATCAACATCTTCGTATATACACAACTTAATTTGCTTCTTGTCTGCTCCTCCTTCAATTGCATTTAAAATTGATTCTCGATTTTTTAAAATCTTAGATAAGCTGCTTGCAGCTTATCTACGATTTTAAAACATCTTTTTTCTTAAAACCCTGGTCAATATCATGAAGAATCTTTACTTTATCATTAATACTTAAAACACTTTCTCTTCGACATTGTTTCCACAACTGTAAAAATTACTTGACTGCAGCTCTTGCCAATACACACACACCGCAAACTTTGTGCGCTGGCCATATAGTGAATTGTTAGTACCGCCTACTCAATGACGTTCACTTGCCAATTCAACAGTATCACGTGACCTTTCCTATCAACCACTTTGAAGAAATATACAACTTTGTGAATTTATTTTATTCTGCTTTCATTCATATATACATGAAAGAAAATTTATGGTTAATGTATGCTGTATGTTACTTTTCAGAAGAAAAAAAAAAATACAAGAGCATATAGCCTATGTGAATGATGACAAATTGTTCTAAAAAAACGAAATAAAAAAAAAAAAAATTCATGAAAACCATCTACTGGCAGTCCAGTTATATGAGAACGGACATATCATATCATATAATGATTGACAGGAAGGTCACATGGTAGTTGACATGAGAAGCGAATGTCACTCAGTAGGCGTTACTAAAATTCGACTATGGTAGCATTCTATGTATTGCCGCCGCAGCACACTAAAGGCTTTTTAGCGTGCTGCGGCGAATTTCGCATGCCGTAGCGAATTTCATTTTCCCCTGAGCCAACATCAATTTATAAATCTATCCTATTTATTGTAAAGTTTATGACCACTTTTAAGAAACCCATTTGGTTTTATAACTGTAACAAAAATGAAACAAAGACCGTCCTACGGGTGTCAATGGCCACAAGTATTCACTAAAAGGATGATTAATTCCAGATGCTAATGCGCAATTCGGAGGGAAGGGGGCCGTATATTTGAGCTGCTGTTTAGCAGTAAATGCTTGAAAATCTTCAAAAATGCTTTTACTAATTTTTTGAAAAATTCGTTATAGAGAGACTAACACTTCGCTATATGAGGTTAATTTTACATGTAATTTCATTTCAAGGTGCAATGGTTTGCAAAAAAATTCGTAATATAGAGAAATTTGTTAAATAGAAGTTCATAATAGAGAAGTTCCACTGTATATACATACATACACACACATACAAGTATACGTCGCATATCCTCTGGAATTCGTTTAATAAGCACAGTATATTCTCTGCATATGTAACATTCACAGAGTATACCTTCTGCTAATTTTAAGATTACAACACTGCTCTCATGTAACCTGTACTTAACCATGTTTTTTCAATTTTTTTTCATTCAAATTGTATTTATTTGACTACATCTTATTTTGCACATCAAGTGCATCAGTAAGTTTGTTTGTTATTTGGTTTTTAGGAGCATTAGCAACTAAGGCGATATTGCTCCAGGGATATGCGGTGGTCATTCCCTGATCTTTCCGCATTCTCCGTATTTGGTGTTCACAGGCTCGAACCCCAGCCTAATCAAGAATCGTGTGCTACGCACTGCTGCTCCTGCTCACCTGGCTACGGAGGTGCCACATCAGTAAGTGCAACTGCAATAATAATATTACTCTACCATAATCTCAGTAGAAATTGTGGTAAGATGTTACAGTAAATGAAATATTTCACTTATTCAGAGAATTATAAGCAACTGATATATTTTGAAAAAATCTTACCAGCTCCTATATCTATCCACATTGTACCCATCCATTTCATTTCATCAGAAGAAAACTGAAGTTGACTAATGAAGCATCCAAAGTGGTTCTAAAAGAAAAATGTTAAATTACATTAAAAATTTAGTACCGCCATTTTCAGTATAAAAAAAAAACAAAAACATACAAGCATTACCTACTTAAATAATCACCAACTTCTCATATTTAAGCCAAACAATCTGTTATTTTGAAGTCGCTAATATTTGTTATTTTAAACTGAAATCAAAAAAGCATTATTCAGATATTTGTGAAAGTGATACAGCTGCTCAAGCTCCTGCAACAGCTGCTAAACAGAAAAAAATTAATTAAACATCCATTACTGAGAAAAATAAACCAAATTTAAAACTTCTTTCTAGCAGGTGATTTCTGTTCTGGTCTGGTTTTCACAAAAATGACTTAATTGCTTATCCTCACATTAAGTGTTATCATGTACATATTTAGCTATATACAATTTAAATGTAGATATTTAAAAAAAAAAAAATCGAACCCGCATTTGATTTTTTTGGTGGTAAGAATAAAAACTAAGCAACTGTAAGGATCATGTCATGATCCTTACAGTTTGTGAATTGTGAAGTGTTTAAGCCTATATAGGCTTAAACACTTCACAATTTAAATCAATTACTGGCCAAAGAACCTTGAAACACTTGGTCAAAGCATCTGAAGCTAAAATGTTATAAAACTTTTACAGTTACTGAATAGTTAAGAAATGTATGAAAATCATAAAACTGAATGGTATTATAACCTATAGTACTTAGTACCATGCATGGGTTGAAGGTTGAGAAGATAGAATATACTTGTTGACATAAGACTTGAATTTCTATCGATTTTAATATTCAGGAAATACATGTGAAGGAAGGTTGTTTCAGAAAACTGAAGTCGAAGAGACAAAAAAGTAGAAAAGCTAAGAAAACAGATGTTGACTCATTGTGGTAGATGTTTGCAGAGACTTTGTAAGAGATGGGTAATTAAATAACCCAACTGCCCTCTTCTGAATGGAGTTTAGAAGTCTGTGAAGTTTTGGGGCATCACTCCAGATGTGGGAACAATAGTTCATAGTAGGGCAAATTTGAGATTTGTATAAAGTAAGTAATTTTTTAAAAGAAATGTATCAATGAGAATGAAAGAGAAAACTTAGTTTTTCAGATGCAGAGGAAGCAATACATGTGATGTCCTTATGCCAAAAGAGATTAGAAGTTAGCGTAATCCCTAATAGAGATATGTGATTGTGTCTATAAATCTGAGAATCATCGAATAAAAGCATAGGAGCAGTGGACCCCCATTGCAAGATATAAGATGGGACTGAGTTTAGGATTGAAATTAACTAAGTTATCTTTGCCCCACTAGAGAATTACATGGAGATCAGCATTTAAAGAATTGGTGACAGATATTCGAGAAATTATATTAATATATCATATTGATAAATTATATCAACAGGTCAATGTTGAAAAAAAAGTCGCAAGCTAGGGTTGAATTTGAATGTGTCTGCAATTCTGCCCAGACACAATAGGAGGGAGTATATGATGAGAGCCTTGTCAATCAATTCAGCCTTGGAAAGATTGTGCAAGGCTCGTGGGGTAGAAATTTTTTCAGCGGGGTCTGTGATTGCTAACAGGAGAGACTGCTTCTACAGGGATGAGATACACTTAAATAGAAACGGTGCAAGAATATTTGCTGATGCTATCGAGGCAGTTTTAGATGGGTCGGAAAATGGCTAGCATGAGGGGATTCACAGACTAAAAGATTAACAGTAGCTGCAAACAGAGGCGAAAGTGATTCTTGCACTGCTTCTATTGTAATGAGCAGCAGCCTAGAGAGCAAGTTGCTGGGGATTTCAAGAGCTGCTGGGAGTTATCATGGAACAAGTAAATACACGGGCTGTGTTAGGATAACTAAGAACAGGATAAGACAACTAAGAACAGGTGCATGTACACTTGCATATACACCAATGCTAGAAGAATAGTAAATAAATCTGATGAATTTGAAGTGCTGATGAAGGCACCAAAGGTAGATATTGTTGGGATATCAGAGATATGGTGTCACACAGATATAAGCAGTGTAGAATTGGAATTTGGGGAGTACAATGTGTACAGGAAGGATAGACAGGACAGGAAGGGAGGAGGGGGTTACGCTGTTAGTTAAAAAACACATAAAATCTAAGGAAGTGCATCCAGTTGACATGGGTGGACAATGTAATGTTGAGTCAATTTGGTGTGACATAAACACTGGGAAAGGGAAAATGAGAGTAGGAGTGTGTTAACTAATGACTCTGGGGAATACAACGAACAATTGTGCAGAGAAATAGGGTGGGCCAGTAAATCAAAATGTCTTGTAATGGGGGATTTTAATTTCCCAGATATTAATTGGAACTTGTGGGTTGGTCACTCGCACACTAGCAAGACTTTTGTGGATTTATTGGAGGATTGTTTTCTAGAGCAACGTGTTTGAGGGGCAGAGGGAGTAATACCCTTGATCTGATTATGAGCAGTGATGATTCATGATTTAAGAATTTGCAGATAAAGGAACCACTGGGTGACAGTGATCACAATGTACTGATGTGGGAATTACTTAAGGATGTAACTACCGGTAAAGGGAAAGGTTTTTGTTTTCGTAAAGGTGACTACTGTAGTTTCAGACAGTTTTTAAATTCTATACAGTGAAATAAACTGATGATGTTAAAAACAGCGAATTCTAAATGGGAAGCCTTCAAGGAATTACTCTTAGAAACTACTAGGTTTTTCATACTAATTAAGAAATACTGTTCAAGATTTAGAACTAAATGGATGTCAGATGAACTAATGAAGCACGTGGCATAGAAGAAAAATGTGTGAGATGCATATAAATTATCAGGTGACACAGAAGCCTATGGCAGATATAAGCTAGTCTGTAATCAAGTCACAAAGGAGGTTAGGCAGGCAAAGGCAGATGAGAAATCTTTGGCAAAGGATGCAAAGAAAAACAGCAAAGAGGTCTTTACTTATGTAAACTGAAAACTCTAGAAGGAAGGGAATGAATCAGATTGGTCCGCTTAACATATATGGTTTGACTATTGTTTGTTTGTTTGTTATTTGGTTTTTAGGAGCATTAGCAACTAAGGCCATATTGCTCCGGGATATGCGGTGGTTATTCCCTGAATGACCTTTCCGCATCCTCCATATTTGGTGGTGGCAGGCTCGAACCCCGGTCTAATCAAGAAGCGTGTGCTACGCACTGCTGCTCCTTCCCACCTGGCTACGGAGGCGCCTGTTTGGTTTGACTATTGATGATCCTGCTAGCTGATAAACTGAAAGAGTATTTTGCATCTGCATTCACACGTGAGGAGTTATTCAAGGAGGGGAAGGCCAGAAGTTTATCAAACTCTAACAGGGAGCTAAGGGATTTTGTATTAACTGAGAGCAAAATGGAAGAGAAATTGTTGAAATGAAACATAAAAAAGTGCCTGGGGTGGCTGGAATCTATCCAGTTATATTGAAGAAGGCACAGTGAGGGAATTTGACAAGCAAATGCATAGCCATAATTATGAGAGCATCCTTAGATTCAGGGGAGGTCCCCATAGCCTGGAGATGTGCAAATGTATCCGCAATTCACAAAGGGGGTTCAGAGGGTGATGCAAATAATTATAGGCCTGTTAGTTTAACTTCCGTTCCAGGGAAAATAATGGAGTCACTGGTTAACGATATGATACAGCATCACTTAAACAAGACTTCAGTAATAGTTCAGTCAAAGCATGGGTTTGTTAAGTGGAAGTCTTGTCTGACGAATTTGATTGGATACTACGATGTAGTCACAAAGGAACTGGATGCAAAAATTTTGATATCATATACTTGGATTTCAGGAAAGCTTTTGATATTGTTGCACATGGAATACTGCTGTACAAATTGGAGTGGTATGGCATTAAGGGCAAGTTGCTGCAATGGATAAAGGGATGGTTGAGTGGGAGACAGCAAAGAGTGGTAATAAATGGACACTGCTCTACTTGGACTAATGTTATTTTAGTGGAGTCCCCCAGGGTTCAGTGCTAGGCCCATTGTTTTGTGTATTTATCATTGATAATGATGATGGAGTTTTATCACGCTTAATGTCCAAGTTTGCAGATGGTACAAAGGTTGGCAGGGTTGTTAATGATAGTAAAGACAGTATGCTACTGCAACAGGATCTAGAAAAATTTGGGAAGATGGGCTGAGAACTGGTAATTGAAGTTTAACATTGACAAATGCAAAGTACTGCATATGAGTAGCAGTAACCGAAGAGAAATCTTTTTCATTCTCCACACTCACAGAGGTGGAAAATGAAAAAGACCTGGGGGTAATTGTGCCGTCGGATATGAATTTCTCCAAGTAGTGCAGATGGGCTGCCAGAGCAGATCATGGAGTTTTGTCAATGATATATAGGAATTTTGCTAGCAGATACAAGGAGGTGATTATACTTTTGTATAAGGCAATGGCCAGATCACACCTTGAGTACTGCGTACAGGTCTGAAGGCCTCATTTTAGGAAGGATGTAGAGTTGCTAGTATGAGTACAGAGAAGGGCAACAAGATTGGTGAAAGGAACAAAGGGTTCTCTTACTAAGAGAGGCTTAAATTCTGCAAGTTGCAGCATCTAAAGACTAGGCACCTGCGAGGTGATCTGATTGAGGTGTACAAGGCCTTGAATGGTTTGAGCAGGCTCAATGCTGATGGGATACTTCTGCTTGCTCAGATTAAGAACCTGAGGAGAAAATAGATTAAAATTGAGGAAAGACAGATGTAGAATAGATGTGCAGAAATTTGTCTTTAGCCATCAGGTAATTGATTGCTGGAACAGACTTCCATCTGTTGTTATGGAAGTTGATAGCTTAAATAAATTTAAGGCTGAACTAGACAAACATTTGGAGGGACCAGGTGGATGAAATGGGAAGGTTTTTTTTTTTTTTTTTTTTCTGGCTGATGCGCTATAAGCTTGCTTTCTTGAATCATATGCCTCAACTAATGCTAATGCTAATTGAAGATGTTTATGCAGGGCAAGGGTAATTAAACAGGAAGGGTGGAATACAATGCGCTATATTTAGCAAAACTATGGATGGGACTTCCAGTCAGTAGAAGAAGATCAGAAAGGATTAGGAGAAAGAGCTGAATGTTCGGGAACAGCAGCATTAGTGGACAAGTTAGAAAACAGAGAACCATCTACCATCACCCATAGCAAGTAGTCAGAGAGAAAACTGGATATCCAATTGCAAAAAAACAAGGTGGAAACTTGTTTAGAAAACCTTTATGCCAAACATGATCAAAAGCCTTGAAAATGTCAAGAGCAACTGCTTGAGCTTCACCAAGCTTTTCCGTTGAATTTGTCCACAGCTGGGTAACACAGCCAATATATCTCCAGTGGATTGACACTAATGGAACTCATATTGGTGATCATTGATCGGATAGAAGGATTCAATATAGTTTAGGAGTTGGCAGTTAATTGATTTCTTAATATTGGTTTGGAAAGAGTAGAGATAAGTGCAATGGGCCGATATTGGATGGGAGGGATTTGTCATCCATTTATGAACTGGCTGGATAGGAGCAAATTTCCAAGCAGAAGGAAAAACACCAGTGGAACAAGAAAATGTAAAAAGGTGAAACAGAAGAATGGGAGGAAGCTCAGGAGTATGAATTTTGAGAACAAGTGGAAAAATACCATCAGGACCTGGAGCTTTCTTGGAATCAAGACTATTCAAAATTCTTCTGACATCTTTTGATGGAAGACCACAGGAGGTATTGAGTGGAGTGTGCTGGAAATGGCAGAAGGTAGTTTACCAAGGTTGCCAAAACAAGGGTTAGAAGAAAAGTAGTATAACAGTAAGTTGGTTTTATCTTTAGCTGAGAAGGCAAAGAACTATTAGGTTTTAACAGAAGTGGGGGTATAAGTGGGCAAAAAGTTGTGGCCAAGAGACCAGAATATTCAACTACTGTTTGGACAAGAAGCAAGTTTTCTACTCTTAGCCTGTTCAAAATCTAGTTTGGACTGGTTAATAACTACTTTACAACTGTTACAAGCTTTGGTGTAGGCAGAAAATGAACTCGGAGTTTTAGATGCAAGCCAATTGCAATTGATGATATGCAACATTTTTATCTTGAACAACCTTAACACAAGTATTGGAGAACCAAGGTTTAAATAAAGCACAAGATTTTAAGGTGGAGTGTGGAATAAAGGATTTCATCCTTACAAGAATAATTTCACTAACATGGTTTGAGCAAATATTGACATCAGAAAATTTAAAACAGTGATCCAACCAAAGAAAAGAAGAACAGAAATCTGGCAGATCATCCCATTTTGCATTCTTGTAATGCCAAGTACGAGTCTGAGAACAACCAAAGACTCCAATGGATAAGATACCATCATCATGTTGTGATCAAGGTGCCTAGAGGATCACTTACCTCAACCATGCATTTTGAAGGGTTGTTCATGAGAAAAAGATTAAGAGTATCGGGTGTGTGGTTAGGATTGTCTGGTATTCTGATGTAAATGAACAACCTGTGTGAGGTCATTAGTAACTGCAAAAGCTTCAGCATCTCAACCAGCTGGATCCATATGACTAGAAAACTGAAACCACCTGTGAACAATAAAATCTCCAAGCAATATTAACCTCACTGTTAGGAAAGCTGGACTGGAGAAAGTCGAGTTTCAAAGAAGGGAAGTCAAATAATTCCAAGTGATTAGCGGAACTGAGAGATCGGGAGGCAAAGATGAATTTGACAGAATGAGAATAGAGAGATTTTAAATCAAATAAGATCAAAAAGAGGAGATTACAAATTATTAAGTGTTTCGCAGAGAATATCACGGTGGACATATGCACATGTACCACCCTTTGAAGCAAAATGAATCATGCTTCAAAGGAATCATACAGTGAATAATGAGAACAACTGAGATGAGTTGGTTGAAACAACTGATAATTTCGATTCCCTCAGAAAAAGTAAGTGGGGCTTAGCAAACTGCAAGTGGAAATGAACAAGAAAATGTTCTATTTTTTTTTTTTTTTTTTTTGTTAGTTGTTGGTGCATCGGCTTCTGTGGCCATAATGCACCTCCCAAGGTTTTTGCATTTTCTACTCTGATCCAAGCCCGAGGCAGGATTCAAACCAGCGACCTTTGGGTTGTCAGGCAGAAGGAAATGTTCTGAGGGGATCTTTTCACATAAGTCGTTCTATCGGTTTGACTATTTATGATGTATTTAGTAAAGTGGAGAGGGACATGGTGTATGAAGTATGAAATTTTTGGATATGGCATACACACACAGCAAGAATATATAACGTGGTTTCCATAATGCCCTCCCTCCATATACACTACTTGAACTCCCTCCAGTCACCAACTGGCAGAGCAGAGGGCAAGATTATGCACTAGCTGATCTGGATGCCTCCCAGTGAATTACCAACAGGTTCAGTCTGGCAGACTATCTAGCAACTATCTTGGGGACACCATTTTAGAGCTGTACCCTTTTGAGCCACGGAAACAGGCAGAAGTCTGATGGTGACAAATACAAAGAAAGAATACAGTAGATGAGTTAACAGTGACTTGCCTTTTAACCAAAAAACTTTTTCATGGTTAGTGCCCTATGTGTGAGTGCATGTTATCATACAAGAAGAACCAATTTCCATATTCTCACATGTTGGAGCAGTGATGATAAATATTCATTAATAAGCACTGTAGAACATTTCTGTGAAAGTCCTGACTAACAATTAACAGAGAATAATGCCTTATGCACAATCCTTTTAGCATCAACAAAAGTGATCAACAGGGACTTCACTATCAATTTCTGAGCACAAACTTTTTTTTCCAAAAGGTGGTGATAGGGTTCCTTTCCACTTCTGAGAGGTCATATCGATAGCACTAACTTTCCTCTCCAGAAATATATAAGGTATAAGGTATGTTCGTGTCAGACGGCGCCTGGGATTTCTCCCATCTTCACGTATGTTTGCTGTATCGAGGACAGTACACTGTCAAGCCAGAGACTTGAAAGTGTGTGGGCCATGTCTGTGCAGTGTGATCTGTTGTGCCCATTGTTTGTCCGGCTTATTGGCCGCCAGGCCCCTGGTGGGGCCCGACGTTGCCCATACCTTGCCACGTGGAGGCTAACCGGGTGTCCAGAATCATGACGAGTTGCTCCGGCAGGTCCTGCCACCTAGTTTCCTGGGATTTCAGTGGCTAGGACCTAAAAAAAAATAAATAAATAAATAAATAAAAAAAATAATAATAAAAGTAAAAAATAAAGTAAAATAGTAGTAAAAAAAAAAAAAAAATATATATATATATATATATATATATACGCGTTTGACGTTAATTCTTAAGGAGATTGCTGTTAGGAAATCGCTGGTTGGGGTTGAACGCTAGAAAAATGTGTTAAAAGGCCTAATAGGTCGGGCAGAATTTTGTTGTTATTAAATTTAGACGTGTGGGCTATACATTAGATGAAAGATAAAAGTGGGAGGGAGGGGAGGCTGAAGAGGGGGGGGGTAGAAGTAGAAGTAAGGGGTCGATAGAGGAGATGACCCCTGCTAGACAGTATGGCATGCCCATGCCACACCAGAGGGGAGTTGGGATGGCGGGTGGGGGAGACGAAGAAGAGTTATCTCCCCCTGCCATGGATAAGGTATACAGTTAGAGTGGGGGAAGAGACTGAAGACTGGGGGGAAAGGCAGAAGCATGGGGACGATAGAGAAGGCAACCTCAGGTGGTCAGCGAGGCAGGCGCATGCCTCACCAGGTGAAGAGATGGGTTCGCAGGGGAGGGAGGAAACAGAGCATGTCTCCTCTCCCTCCTGCCGGGGATAGGGAATTTAAGATGAATAGGCTAAGGGTACCCCATTCAGCTCGCCATATAGCATTTGGCAGCGGAGCTGCTAGTGGTTCTAGTCCGTTTCCAAGAGCGATCGGACCGAAGCATGATCATTCATGGGGTGGTTCCCGTCCGTTCTGCAGTCTTTACCGTCAAAAGGTCCGGGTTTGCTTGTCGGCGTTTGTGGAGTCTTTCTTGTGACATTTCTCATCCATGTGGTGTTTGCGTCAATGTTGTTTATAGAGTCATTTCTCATTTATTCAACTTTAGGTCCACTTCAGGGTTTAGTGCCTTGATGATCGGAGGCCATTGGGTTCAGGCGTCTTCCGCGGGATGATTTCCTTCGAGGTTTGTTCTTTTCTTATTGTGTCAGTGGTTGATTGCGGTTCGCTGCGATAAGAGCTCTCCGTCTTGTGAACAGGGCCAGTGCATAGCTGGAGAAAGCCTGATATTCTTCCCTGATATCCAAGATGTGGTGCTCCTGGCCATATGGTAGATACTGTATTTTGGTGATGAATGCACTGCGGAGGTCGTCATACAGCTGGCAATCATGCATGAGGTGCTGCCAGCTCTCCAGCCCCCCGCAGGTGCAGGTGGGATCTTCTTGTATTCCAAGTAGGGATAGCTTTGCATTCAGAGCTCCATGTCCTGTCAGTAGGTATGTGACTTGTAGGCCCGGGGAAAACCAGGGTGGGAAGTTCGGAAAAACCCGGCCAATGTTGGGCAGAAACTTTCTGGTGATTTCGCCTTTTTGCGAGGTGGCCCATCTATCCTGCCACACCTGCAGCAGGTGAGCATGCAGCTTTTTCTTTTCCATAGTCTTGCTATTGATGATGTCGGTGGTGAATCCTAAACATGTCTGTGGGATACCCTTGTCCAGGTGGTGCGTGAGGCCCCGTCGAATGATCTCTAAGTCCAGTGGAAGGACACCAGCAAGGACTTGTAGGGCATGCGTGCTCACTGTGCTGCAAGCTCGAGTAATGGTCAGAAGGATTGATCGGTGAATCGAGTCAATGATTCGTTTATTGACAACAGTTGTGGCTTTTTGATACCATGCGCCAGATGCATACGTGACAATTGGGGTGAAGATGGTTTTATAGAAAAGACGTAGCACCCGTCTGTCTAGGCCCCAGTCTCTGTGAGTGACTCTGGCAACCAATGCAGTGTATCGTCTGACTTTTGTACACAAATATTTCAGGTGGTCCTGAAATGATAGATTCGGATCTAGAATCATGCCTAAGTACTTTAGCTGCTTTGAGAATTTAATTGTTTTCTGGTCGATCTTGATTTGTGGAGGCCGCCTGAGGTTGAGGCACCCCTTGAGCAGGATGGAGTTTGTCTTTGCAGGGGATATTCTAAGTTGATTTTTCTTTGCCCATTCCTGAAGGGTGGACAGAGCCCGGTTTGCCAGTGTCTCCAGTTGTGTCCTTGAGTCCGCTGTCACTGTCAGTAAGAGGTCATCAGCAAAGGCCTGCGATTTTACCTCGTCAAGGTCTATAGCTAGGAAGGAGTCCATTACTATGTTCCACAGTAGTGGTCCAAGGACCGAACCCTGTGGACAGCCGCGAAATGTATTCTTGGAGAGGGTCCCATAGGGAGCAACAATCCTGATGGATCTGTTTGTGAGGTAGCTCTTGATAACCCTGTAGAGGTTGCCTGGGATCCCAGCAACCCGAAGCCTTGCCAAGATGCTTGGCCACCAAAGTGCATCTAAGGCCCCAGCAAAGTCCACGGCAATCACGAGGAAATACTTCTTGGTGCATCTTGTTACTTGTTCTTGTAGGTGTATTAAGGCATCCACGGCTGAGCGACCCCGCCTGAAGCCAAACTGGTTGGGTGAGGCCAGGCCAGCCCTGTCATAATATTGCTCTATTCGTCTATAGAGAAGGCGTTCAAGTAGTTTACTTGCGACTGTGAGAAGTGCGATCGGTCTGTACGATTCTGGGAGGTGTGGTGGTTTGGTCGGATTTTTCAGGATTAGTTTGACGTTTGCTTTCTTCCACGAAGTCGGGAAGGTGCCACAGTGAAGACAGAGGTTGAAGAGGTTAAGCAACAGGTTCGGGGAACACTCTACTGTCTTTTTGATGATTTCGGGCTCCAAGAGGTCTGGTCCAGGGCATTTATTTCCCCTAATGAGGGTGGCAGCACTCTTGAGCTCCTCCACGGTGAAGTGAGGTTCTGTCATTGCTGTTTGATAGCTTTCATTTTCTAAGCAGAGTTGGATCTGCTCTGTTGTCTCCGGTTGTATAGCCGGCTGGAAGACTATACAGCCGGCTATACAGGATATTGGAAATGGTCTGCTCCCAGGTTGTGGACATGCCTCCTTGGGTCAATGTGGTGGCGGCAATAACTTCTCCTCGGGGGAGTTTATTCATGGTCAGTTTGTAGACGATTCCCCAGGGGTTCTCGTTTCCCATAGTGGAGACCATGCGCTCCCAAGATTGCTGTTTACAGCTTCTGATTTGGGCTGTGTAAGTGTTCCTTGCTTCTTTGTAGCGTTGTCGGAGTACTTCAACCTCTGCCGTCGGCCAGGCACGCCTGGCCCGCTGAAAGGCCTTTCTTCTGGTTTGTGTTTCTTTCCGGAGTCGTTGCAGTTCTAGGTTCCACCAGGGCACAGCCCCAGGGGTTGGATTTTTCTTTTTAATAGCAATGTCGCTTGTGTGCATTATGATCTCTGTTACCTTGCTTTGGAGGTGATCTGGGTCTTCGAGGGGCTCAAGCTCGCTCTGTCTCTGTTGTATGCTGGTTTTTAAGGTACTCTGGAAGAGTTCCCAGTTTGCTTTGGATATGGAGTATCTGTGAGTGGTTTGTCTAGCTGCCGGTACCCTAGTCAGTGATCTGTTGAGTTGGAATGTAATGGCTCGATGATCAGATGTTGTCCAGGCCTCTTGGATGGACCAGTCAGTAGTATTATTAGCAATGTTCCTGGAAGCCAAGGAGACATCTATGGTGGCCTCCCACAGTGTATTACTAAATGTGGGCAGATTGTTTGGTTGGTTTAACACTGTCAACGTTGAATTTGCAAGGAACTCTTCCAATATAGTTCCGTTTCTGGTGCCATGTCTGTCTGGCGTGTGACTATGCCACATTGGTGACCGGCAGTTCATGTCTGCACCTATTATAATTTTTGCGTTGGGAAGGGTGTCAGCAGCCAGTTGGAGATATCTTGTGGCGAAAGTTATGTCTTCGCCCGGTCGACAGTAGAGGGCAATAACATAAAATGCCCCCAGAGCTGTGGTGAGGTGGGCACATGCAGCCCAGGCTGTGCAAAGCTGTGTGATTTTGGTCACCGTAATATCCGGATTTCTGACCGCGACTGCGGCCCAGGGGGTGTCGTCCTTGAATTGTACTATCTTGTAGGTCAAGGGGTATCCCCTGACTATCTTCATGTGTGAGTATGGCTCTTGTATTATCATGACGTCTACATTCTCCTCTTCAGCCTTGATACGGATCTGATCCGCTACTGCTCTGGCCCTCTGTGCGTTGATCTGCAGAAATTTTACCTCTGTAGTATTGTATCCTCTAAGGCGCGTCCCCATAATCCAGCCTGGATTGGAACAAAACAAGCTCTTAATCTTCAGGTAGGTGGGGCCTCTCCAGAAATAATGGAAATGCAATAATTGAGTGAAGTTTGCAAAACATCAGCACAAATCACAGACAGAGTTTCTTTCTCTTCTGTTGTCAGGCGACGCAGACCCAATTTCATACAATTTTCTTTTTTTCCAAATACACAGTCAAAATTTAGTAACAAATGTTTTTGCTTATGTTCACTTGTCACTCACTGATAATCAGCGAGTGACAAAACTTCCTACACCGTGTTGATGTTTTCATCTGAATGCACAGCAGAAGAGAGGTGAACCCACAAATCATCTTTATTTAACATTTCCCCTTCTATTGCAAAAATGATCACACTCAAAAACATGAAATGCAATAGAGCTTCATTGCTGTAAACTTACAGGTTGTCTCTCTGTGGCACTTTTGTCTAGTTTTAAACAAAATTTAATGTCACTGCTCATCCATCTCTGACAATATCATAGTACTAACCAAAACAATCCAGCATGAAGGCATCAACAGGAAAGTGTGCTATATATATATATATATATATATATATATATATATATATATACAATAATAGGAATGAATGTTCAAGAATTTGCATAGAAATAGGGAAATGAGCCTTCTTCACCTATATATAAAATAATTTATTTTATATATATATAGGTGAAGTACATATAAAATAAATTGCATACTTCTTGCTATTGTGTATCCTTCTTGGCAAGAAGGATACACAAAAGAGAAGAATCATGTAAGATTCTTTATCAGAATAGTCATGTAAGACTCCCTTTACTAAATCATATTGTGGTCTAATACTTCTCAAGGTGATCATATAATACATGATCACTTTGAGAAGTATTGGATCACAACATGGTTGAATCATCTACAATGGGATCACAACTGTACCGGATCACCTACAATGTCCTGACTAATTGACCACAGACTCCATGACCTTCATCACTAAGGTCATACTAACCAGTTTATAACTGTCCATGCTTTGGCACTTCTCCAACACATGGAGATTACTTGAGTTCGATGATCATATGATTAACTCTAATGGTTTGAATTAAGCCATTAAAAATGTATCAAATTCATTTCACTTAAAATATTCAGTAAGAAGGATCTATTGCATTTTCTTTCTGGTGCATCATCACTTCTTCACAGCCTCCTTCAATACAAGTGAGTAAAATATAGCAGTTTCTCAGTTATTTGAATTTTAAGGGCGGAAAAAACAATTCATGTTCTTAATAATTCGACTTACTGAAATTTAATGTATAAAAATATGTGTACTATATAAACAAAACTATAAAAAATGAAAAATACAGGTGAGCCTTACTGATCCTTGTTTTATCACTCAAAATTTTTAATTAAAATTTTAAAAAAGTATAGTTTTATAATTACAGATCTCTATTATACTGTATTAAAAATGTAACTTAAGCTGACATAATTAATAAAATACAGTAAGCAGGATCTGGCATTTTCTTCCCACTGATTCCTATTCTACAATGTCCTAAATATCACTTATTGCAGAGAAATGTCCTGTTGTAGTTGGAAGATTATGACCACCCGTCTCCATGAGCGGACGCATCCCACAGCACCCAGGAGTGACAGCACAGGTAGTGCTTGTCAGTTTGTCAGTACAAAGCCAGTGCAATGGAGAACAGGAAGGACTTGATGGAGTTTGAACAGGAAATAATTTGTGGCATTAGGTAAGTGGGGGCCAGCATCTCAGCAACTGTAGGCATTGTCAGCTGATCAAGGACCGCCACAGTGAAGGTGCAGCGGGAATGATCAGGACACACAATAACTCAATTATCTATATAATATCAGTGTAGATACACCATAGTTTACCCGTAAATTAAACTACGTACGTAGTGTGAAAGGTATCGTTTTTAATTGTATCTCATATTGTGGCTATCTTCACAACAAGATACCACGTATTGCACTACTTCGAATAAGTAACGCTTCTCTAGTAGAGAAGACTAATGTTATTTATTCTCAGTGGATACCACCACCCAGATGGCACCGTTTCAAAGTTGTTGGCCTATCATCGGTGGGTGGGCAGGTACCCAGATAATGCAAACATGCCATCACAGTTGCGAAGTGGTTCCACAATATGAGAGATGCCAAATGGTGTACAGAAATCACTCAATGTACCAACACAGGAAGACCACTGCTGGTTAACAGCTGAGGTGAATGGCAGTTTGCACATGCTATCCAGGACAACAGATGGCTCATGGTTGCCTCAATTAACAGCACACTACAACTAGAGTGAACAGAGAAATGTTTCTGAGCACACCATCCACTGCAAGCTGTTGCAAATAGGTCTACAGAGTAGGCGAACTTTTCACATACCCATGTTGACTGACCATCACTGACACACTTCCACCTGCAGTGGGCAAGAGACCACCATTCGTGGACATTGAATGACTGGTAAAGAGTCACCTGGTGGGGAATGGGGGACGTTTTCATGGACAATGCTAGGTCCCCTCAACCCCATTAAACATATCCTCACTGCCAGAACCTACCTTGGCATTGTTTCAGACCAAGTTTTTCCCTACATAGCAGTTATCATAGCAAAAGGCAGCCCAACATACACTCATGAGCCAAAACATTATGATCACCTACCAAATAGCATGTTGGATGATTTAACTGATAAGGAAATAGTTTCCCAGATATAATACCACAGTTGGTGTTTATAAAAAAATCAAATAAACTGCTTAATTCATGAGCAAAGACAACAGAGTATTTCCAGCACTTTAACTTTGATTTTACATAGCACTCAAAATCAACCAAAACAGTTTATTCTAAAAAAGCAAAATTTTCAAAAGAGAAAGAGAGCTAGTGCATGTGAATAATGCAATCAATGTGCCACTACATGCTATGTCTAAATTTTATGACATCTTGTGAAATCAATCTTTTGCTTGGATTTACCTCAGAAACATTTTGTATTGCCCTACAAAATGTTTCCCAATACAGGATCCAAAAATCCAATCACAAAAATGTTGAGTTATTGAGAAGATCATTAAATTCAGTTCAAGTTAAGCAGAACCTTAAGTGTTATTCTATGGGGATTTTGATAGGGAGGCTGGTAGAGTTGAAGATTTTGAATAAATTTGACTTATCAACATTTGGGTCACAAAATATACTTACCATCAAGAAATGGGGCCTTACCCACTTTAAAACTCAGTGCTTTTCCTGTTGGGTTCCATTTTCTGTTTCAGTGCTCAGGTACAATAGCATAACTTTCACAGAACATATAAGTAAAAAGTTCCAGAAAGGAACTTTCTACTTATTATGTTATGCAAAAAGCAGCACATGGAAATTAATAATTAAATTTCAAAAGGTAAAAAATAAACACAACCCTGCATATATTCAAATTACATAGTTTATTCATTGTTACCCAGGGTTAAAAAAAAAGAATATTTCCTGCACATTCAATCAACTGCAATTTTATTTAGTCAACTGAACATGCCTTTGTGTAGGAAATCATCTTTTCCAAATAAACCATTTAATTTGCACATGTATATAGAATTTTTAATCACATGTCTGTGGTTAAAAATTTAATCAAGAATTATCTGTCAAGGTTAATACAACATATCTGTTTAGTTCAGAAGTCCCACATTGGCTGGATTATATATAATTGTACCATTTACATTGTGGTTTTTCTCTTTTCTCTTCTTATTTTCTCTTTCTCTTCTTTCCACTTTCTCTTTTCTCTTCTTATTTATGAATGCGTAAAACTCCTTATCCCCATTCTTAACTCTTAATTAGTCATTTCTCATACTCAGGTTTTGCTTGACTAACTCTATCTGCAATTCTGTTACAAATAAATTTATAATTATCTGAATCTGCATCTCCATTTACTCTGGTAAGTGTCCTCCCCCACTACAAGCTTTCCACCAATGACAAAAAGCTTTTGAACCACTGATATAAAGTTTTCTTTACACGTGAACCAGGCATTAGAATTAAAACTAAATTTGCTAACTTTTTCAGGTGAGCAAGTCTTTTTAATGATAACAGAGTTGATTGTAAAAGGAATTCAGTACCAGATATGGTTGCAGATATATATAAAAAAAATTGCTCTTTTAAATTTTGAAAATCATTGTATCTAAGACTAACCTCCAAAAATTTTATGACATGTCTTGTTAATACAGCTCTTCCCTTGGCTAAGAATAATGGCAAAATTACAATATGCTGTGGAACAACTGCAAGTAAATCCCGAAACCTTTCATTTAAATTGTAGCAGCACAGAATACCAACAAATGCCTCAATTTCTTTGCCTAAAAATAAAAATATAACAACATTACAAAGAAAACATTTTAGTAAAAAATTTTACATTACTATTGACAAAATACAGTAAAACCTGCATAAAACCTGCAAAATACAGTAAAACACTATATCTGCAATAAGGCCTCTGAGGTTGGGATTATTCATACTACCAATTTTAAACACACACACCAACCGTTTATGACTGATTGAATAATGAAATAAAATAAAATAAAATGATAAAAAAGACTGTAAAATAATATTTACAAAAAACTTTTTGTAAATATTACGTGGGGGAGACAGGACAGCGTCTCAAGGACCGTCTGGGGGAGCATTCATTATTGCAATCTATATTGAAAAATTACAAAAGTATAGCTTTTGGCTGTTGTTGTGATTAAATAAAAAAAAAACATTGTTAGCAATGCTGTGCAGTAAACTGAAAAGAAATGCGGTAAACATAATGAAGTACAGTAGACTCCCAATTATCCAGAGAAGTTAGGAAACAAATTTTCCTAGATAATGAACAAAATTAAAGAAAAACTTGTAAATATGATAAAAATATAAATTTATTTACATAAATTTTCACATTCACATTTATAAAAGTATAGTATACTTTTATAAATGTGAACATAGTATTACGTAAATAAATTATAGTATAGCATAAGTGCATGAGAAGATTTTACATCAAATTTAATATGTACATATTTTTTGAAACAAAAAAAAAATAAACTTGGTTTTTTCCCTCAGTTTGCTTTCCTGCAAATGATAAAACATAAATTTCGAAGTATCATCTTATCAGCAAGACCAGCCTTCTTTTTCTGTGTAGTAGAGTAGAGAATCACTATAGTTAACGCTTTAGCATTTTTTTTTTTTTTTTTACATTTATTAATGAGCTGAAGTTTTTGTTCAATACAAAGAGAAACCCTTTTCTGGTTTAACATGATGGATACCCAAAGGATGGAAGTTAAAAAAAAAATTTAGAGAAGAATGTTAAAATTAACTACGTAGTATTGAAACTGAAGGATTAGCGAGGTGTGACTATATGAACAAGTAGGTAGAAAGCAAAAATGGGAATGGCATTTCTGAGAAATTCAAGTGTCTTTTCTATAATATCATTACAAAATGTGAATAAACATTTATGATGGATTCCACATATTTTTTTTTTATCATCTGATTATTCCAGAGAGTGAACACAAGCAGGCAAAAAGCAAAGATGGGAATGATAATTTAGAGAAATTCAAGGGTCTTTCTACAATATCATCACAAATGTGAATAAATATATATGTAATGGATTCCACATTATTTTTATCATCCACATATTTATTTTTCAGCCTACCACCATTCAAATCAGCATGAAAACAGATTTTCATAAACATTACGCACAATGACCACTACAGGAGTGCCATGTTGCAGTTGCATGGGGAAAATGCAGTCTCCTAATCCTGCTGTCCCACAGCTAGCAATTGTATATGTAATATCTACACAGAATTTATGTTGATTGTGTTGGATAGTTACAGCAAAAAATCTAATTTATGAAAAGTATTCCCTTTTACTAAATTCCTTAAGGCAGTATAAATTTCGGCAAATAATCTTTCTAATATTACATAATTTACATTTGTTGCTAATTCTAAACATTTCATAAAGTCAACTTACCACGTTTTGTAAGAGAAGTAACACTTATCTTTACAGCTTCATTATCACCTGAAAATTTTACATTTCTATTATCAGCATTCTAAAGAATAATATATATAACTGGATAATCTTTTATTTGTCAAACAATTATTAAATATTTATAATCTTTGGGAAAAAAAGCAAAGTACATTAAATTCTGCAAACAACATTTACAATCATAGGAAATACAGTCATGAGCAGCATGGTGTCACAATTTTTGCTAAAGTTTTATCTTTATATCTATCATTCTGTAAACAAGAAGAATGATGTTCATATGTGGTTGGAAAGGGCACAGTTATGCAGACCACACCAGACATGACAACACTGCTTCCAATGATGTGTGTGTTCAAGATTCTCTCCAACCCCCTTCAACATAAACAGAAATGGGGGAACCACTAGGTACTCCTCTTTCCAACAGTTCTTTCCCTTCCCATATATCCTTCAGTTCAGCTTCCCCCTCCTCCTTTCCCTGGACACTGATCCTATTAATGACACTTCCACTTCTCCAACTCCCTTCCTCCCTTCTGCCCCTATATCCAATAGCAATAGTTCTAGTACAAGCAACAAAGAGAACCTCTACAGGTGATGATCTCCAACCTCCAGAATCTGTAAGTTCACTAGAACAGAAGAAATATGCAGACCCCACATACAGAAAACAGGCTCCCTCTAGTATCTCTCCAGTTTCAGTGTGATTCAGAACCAATGAACTCCATGCAGACATCTACCACCAATGAACAGTCATGATACTTTCTTCAATGATTTCCCCATTCAAACTTTATCTTACAGAAATTCCTCATTCTACGTTGTTTAATGCCAAGTAACTTAGCCAAGTAAATATTATTTAATGCCAAGTAATCAATGTAATATGGTGTGCCTGTACTTTCTCAATATAGTGGCAAGACAAGAATGAGTGAGGAGGACACAAATAAAAGATCCCACACAAGTAATAGAAACCTGGATCTCATAATTATTAGATTTTTATTTACAGATGCAAAGAAGGCCTGCCTCCCTACATCACTTGGCCTTTCTAATACTACTACTAAATTTACTTCACATGATCTAGGTTCTAATCCTAATAAAGATCATTTCCATCTATAATATTTAAACTCCACTTACTTTTACCTAACAAAATGAAAACCATTAGTCTCCTTTACAGTAAAGCATCTCACTTGCCTTAATTACTTAATATGCTTGTATGAGTTCATCTGCTTTAAAAGTGGTATCTGTGCACATGTTAACTCTGAAAAGCACATTCCATACTATTCAATCAAATTTTTCTGATAATGTCATTGGAAATGTAAGTAAATAGAATCAACTAATTTACAAAAAAAATCCCCAGTTTTCTTTTGTTATGCTAAGAACCATTTACTATATTAAGAACAATGGCTAATCCTACTCTGACCTTTAGTATGTTTTGGTTTTATCTAAACAAAATTAAACCATCAGTCTCCTTTATAGTCAAGCATCTCACTTGCCTTAATTACTCAATATACTTGTATGAGTTCATCTGCTTTAAAAGTGGTATCTGTGCACATGTTAACTCTGAAAAGCTGTCAGCACATATTCCATACCATTCAATCAAATTTTTCTGATAATGTCGTTGGAAATATAAGTAAATAGACTCAACTAATTTACAAAAAAATCCCCAGTTTTCTTTCGTTACACTAAGAATCATATACTATATTAAGAACAATGACTAGCTCTGACCTTTAGTATGTTCTGGTTTTAAGCAAAATTGACATAACTACAAGCAGTTTAAGACCTCTTAAACTGCTTGCAGTTATGTCAATTCCATAATCTAAGTGTGACCTGACTTAACTTATATATACCATAAGAGTTAAGTGACTGAGTGATGGGTTTTTTCCTTGTCACCACAGGTTTAAGAATTGTTCATGGAATGTTTAACACATTTTTAAACTGGTGGTTTCTCTTTGTAAAGAAACTGCAAGTAGTTTTCCAGTATATCATAATCAAACTCAATAAAGAATTACTTGCTATAAGAGAACAAATGATTATATTCTCCTGCAGATAAATATCAATATAAAACATACTCATTGCATATAATTAAACTGCATATAATTTCATGGTTTTCTGGCTCTATCAGCCTTTACTATTAGATAAGTCAATAAAGTTCAACGGTTAATAAAGCAATATAAAATTTTATTGTGAATTTATATATATATACATATATATATATATATATATATATTTTTTTTTTTTTTGTAATGGCCTTCACTACCAAAGCAGCAAAATTAGCATTCCTTTTGTTGAAGTTTTCAGTCTTGGCAATGACAACAAAGGTGATTTCTCAAATGTTAAGTAAGATGCTTGTTTCACTGTCCCACAGGAACAATTTACTTATAAACCCCAAAAAAAAAAAAAAATCAAACAAGACAACAGTTCTTTCCACTGACAAATGTTACAGCAGAAGAATATCCAAAGAAGCACTCTTCATCCAATCAATGCAAAATCAAGTATTTAACAAAAATCAGAGCCGCATAATTAGTTAAACAAAATACACCTTGAAAGAGTAGATAATACCAAACACTATGGTCCATGGCAGTTTTCTAAATGATTTACATTACAAGCAGAAGGTAACACTACCATTAAGGGCAAAGTTAATGGTGCTCTAACCATGGCTCTCATAATATGCCCAAGTGCTCCTTACATGAGCATGGCAACATAGCATCATGACATCACATTGGACAACAACAAATCAGAAACAGTGCTACAATTCTAGAATATATGGAAGAGACAGGGGAGCCAAGTAAATCTGAAAACATTAACCTTCTGCTGGTAGTATGGCATCTGACAGATGCCACTTTTATACCTTTTCCCACCAATATTCCTGAACTGATTATACAGTATTAGAACATTCCTGACAGCTGTGATGTTTTCTGATGCATGAGCACTTCTTATTCTAACCATATTACTGCTTCTTTTTGAGAACAAAACAAATTTCTAGCCACGTTTTAATGGCAGAAGCAGATGGTACAAGGTCTTGATGCTTAAGCTTCAAAGGAACACAAAATAAACATCAAGCAGCCTGGTAACTGCCATTTTTTTTTGTAAAATGTTGGCAAAAGCACATTGTGCACCACTCCACTGTTCCATGGTTACTAAATAGCATGATATGCAGACAACAGTATGTAGGGTAATGCAATCCATCCCACCACAAATGGCAGATCATGTACCCAGAAAAATGGTTTTTAAAATTGGCAATTTCACCACTTCACCCTGTACTAATGTGCAAGTCAATACATATGGAGGTTGACTGGCCCTCTGTTCAATGCCAATGCAGTTCTAGAAACACAACTATGATGTATACTTGCGTATACACCAATGCTAGGAGTTTGGTAAATAAATTTGACGAATTTGAGGTGTTGGTCAAAACATCAAAGGCAGATATTGTTGGAATATCAGAGACGTGGTGTCACACAGATATAAGGAATGCAGAACTGGAATTTGGGGAGTATAATGTGTATAGGATGGATAGAGAGGATAGGAAGGAGGAGGGGGTTATGCTATTTGTTAAGAAACACACAAAATCAAGGAAGTGCAGCCAGTTGACATCGCTGGACAGTGCAGTGTCGAGTCAGTTTGGTGTGACATAAGCACTGGGAGATCAAAATTGAGAGTAGGAGTGTGTTATAGGTCTAATGATTCTGATGAGTATAATAAAAAACTGTACAGGGAAATAGAGTGGGCCAGTATATCAGAGAGTCTTATAATGGGGGATTTTAATTTCCCGGATATTGACTGGAATTTACGGGTTGGTCACACACACACACACTAGCAAGGCTTTTGTGGATTTATTGGATGATTGTTTTCTACATCAGCATGTTCAGAAAGCAACTAGAGAGAGTAATACTCTTGGTCTGATTATCAGTAACGATTCTTCATGCATTAAGAATCTGCAGATAAAGGAACCACTAGGTGACAGTGATCACAGTGTGCTGTGATCACTACCACCTAGTGATCAAGTGGGATTTACTCAAAGAGGTAACTACCATCAGGGGTAAAGGGAAGGGTTTTTACTTTCATAAAGGCAACTACGGTGGTCTGAGACAGTATTTAAATTCTATATGGTGGGACCAACTGATGATGTTACCAACAACAAATTCAAAATGGGAAGCATTCAAGAGAATTAATCTTGGAAGCTACTAGGCTTTACATACCAACTAAGAAATATTGTTCAAGGTTTAGGCCTAAATGGATGTCAGATGAACTAATGAAACATGTGGCAGAGAAAAAAAATGCATGGGATACATTTAAATTAATGGGTGACATGAAAGCCTATGATAGATATAAGCTGGTCTGTAACCAAGTCACAAAGGAGATTAGGCAGGCAAAGGCAGATCATGAGAAATCTTTGGCAAAGGATGCAAAGAAAAACAGCAAAGAGTTCTTTACCTATATAAACTCTACATTTACACATGAGGAGTTATTCATGGAGGGGAAAGCCAGAAGAGAATTAAACTCTGACAGTGAGCTAGATAATTTTGTAATAACTGAGAGGAAGTGGAGGAGAAATTGTTGAAGATAAAAATAAAAAAGGCATCTGGGGTGGATGGGATCTATCCAGTTATATTAAAGGAGGCAGTAAAGGAAGTAAGCAAACCCTTAGCCATAATTATGAGAGCTTCCTTGGATTCAGGAGAGGTACCCCATGGACAGGAGATGTGCAAATGTGACCTCAATTCACAAAGGAGGATCAAAGGGCGACACAAGTAATTATCAACCTGTTAGTTTAACTTCTGTTCCAGGGAAATTAATGGAGGCACTGCAGGATTATCTACACAAGACCAGCTATAGCTCGGACACAGCATGGTTTTGTTAAGGGGAAGTCTTGTCTGACCAATTTGATTGGATACTATGATGTGGTCACAAAGGAACTGGATGCATGGAATAACTTTGATATCATATATTTGGATCTTAGAAAGGCTTTTGATACTGTTGCACATGGCAGACTGCTGAACAAACTGGAGCAGTGTGGCATTGGAGGCAAAGTGCTGCTATGGATAAAGGGATGGTTGAGTGGGAGAAGACAGAGAGTGATAATCAATGGACACTGCTCTTCGTGGATTAATGTTATTAATGGAGTCCCTCAGGGTTCAGTGTTGGGTCCATTGTTGTTTTCTGTATTTATAAATGATATTGATGATGGTATATCAGACCATGGGCGTCCACAGAAAATTTTCCAGGGGGAGGGGGGCAAAACTTCGAGACAAATAATTACATCAATAAATTTTTATTTAATTATTTAATTTTTTAAATAATTATTTAATTAAACAAGTAGATTCTCTCCACTCGCTCTCTCATAGACGTACTGTTTCTGCTGCATGCCTCTTCTACAGATACTTCCATGGGCACTGTTCTTCTGAATTGGCTTCTATAATTCCCGCTCTCTCTTTCAAAACAGTCCAAACATGTGCCGCCACAAGCCAACATCCATTTACTGTCCAACTTCAAACTCACAGAACCAACTTTTCATCTTCCTCGTTCGTTTTCTAGAACAACCTTCCTTCATACGTATTTCCTGAAAATTACAGAAGTTCAAGTCCAATGTCAACAAATATCTTCTTTCGTCTTCTCAACCTCCACCCAAGCATGGTACTAAGTACTATAGGTTCTAATACCTCTCGTGTTTAGGGTTTAATAAAAAAAAGATTATAGAATACAGTATTGCATCAATACAAAAACACATACGTAATGTATATAAATTTACAATATAAAGGAAACAAGAATTAATATATACATATAACAAATTTTTTAGTTAATTATAATACCAACTAGATAAATTGGAGAATTTAGCATAAAAGTATTAGGGGTGCAAACTATACTCATTTCTGTTTGTCATTTTCCAGTTAGCAAACAGAAACAGATAGCTTCAGCTAATTATTGATGGGATATATTGAGTGGAGCTAGCCTTAGTTAATGTTCCATTCAATGTATCCATATATCTATAATTAGCTATATTATCATTTTATTTTTACTATTTTATGTTTATTTATAGGGTACAACAAAGAAGTCCAACTTAGGTTACCCAAACTTGGCCCTTTGAACTAATGAGTATAGTTTGCACCCCTAATACTTTTATGCTAAATTCTCCAATTTATCTAGTTGGTATCATAATTAACTAAAAAATTGTTATATATAGACAATATATGTAATTGTACATTATATATTGTTATATATGTTATGTACAATCATAAATTTGATGGCATTAATCTGTTCTGTCACTCTTTCTCCTTTTCTATTTCTTATATTCTTTTATATACTATGAACCAAAAACAGGAACACGTGTTTTATTGCTGCAATAGATGAAACACATGTTCTATGGTTACCCCCGCTGAGGGCCGAAACTGGTCAACCCGTAATAAAATTTTAAGGCAGACAAAGCGTCCCATGGTTGAGGGTGTAAGGTTACATATCTCAATCACTTTTACGATTATAATTTGTGGAATTTTTTACTCGATCCCAGGGAGGGGCAAGTGCCCCGTTTGCCCCCCCCATGTGGACGCCCATGTATCAGGCTTAATGTCCATGTTTGCAGACGATATGAAGGCTGGCAGGGTTGTTAAGGACACTAATGACAGTATGCTGCTGCAACAGGATCTAGAAAAGTTGAGCAGATGGGCTGAGAGGTGGCAAATGAAGTTTAACATTGACAAATGTAAAGTACTACATATGGGAAGGTAACTTCAGAGTAACGTATCACCTCTGTGTTACTATACTGACAGTGGTAGAGAATGTAAAGGACCTGGGGGTAATTGTGCAGGCAGATATGAAGTTTTCTAAGCAGTGCAGATGGTCTGAGCAGTGCAGATGGTGCAGATGTCTTGTCAATGATATACAGCAATTTTTCTAGCAGGGATAAGGAGGTGATTATCCCCTTGTAAAAGGCAATGGTCAGGCCACACCTTGAATACTGTATACAGGTCTGGAGGCCTCATTTTAAGAAGGATGTAGAGCTGTTGAAACGAGTACAGAGAAGGGCAACAAGATTAGTGAATGGAACGAAGGGTTGCTCTTACAAAGAAAGGCTTAAATTTTGCAGATTACAGTGTCTGAAGACTAAGGCACCTGCGAGGTGATCTGATTGAGGTGTATAAAGCCTTGAATGGTTTAAGCATGCTCAATGATGATGGGATTCTTCCTTTTGCTCAGAATAATCACCTGAGAGGACATAAATTCAAATTGAGGAAAGACAGTTGTAGGATAGATGTGCGGAAGTTTGCCTTTAGCCAGCGGGTAGTTGATTGGTGGACTTCCATCTTTTGTTGTGGAAGTTGATAGTCTAAATAAATTTAAGGCTGAGCTGGACAGGTATTTAGAACGAATGGAGGGGTAAAATGGGAGCGCTTTTTTTTTTTTTTTTGGCTGATTCTGCATAAGCTTGCTTTCTTGCATCGTATGCCTCTACTAATGCTAATGATGAACAACAATGACTTCCTGTGTAATACTGTAATGTTTCAGCTATTACACAACATCCTTTAATGTCTGAAGCCACATGGATCAAAGAAAGGAAAGGTTAATGTAACACTGACTTCACACATTGTTCCTGTTTGTCAATTGCTGTAGCATAACAGCATAAATGTTATGGTATTGTACTAATTTCTTCTGGTCGTGCTCGATTTATTTTAACAGTTCCAACAGAGTATTAAATTTTTGAATATTATAACAGTGCAAGATAGATTAAAATAGTGCATTACCACAGCACCAATGCAGAATTTGGTGTATCCTCTTGAATTCAAGTGTTTATTAACTGTGTGATGTTAACTAGGAGACTGACAGAGATAACAAATGAATATTACAGAATCTGGCAGAGTGATGTTAAACCAAAGGAAATCAAAAATAAATCAAGCAAATCAGAGCAGAGAAACAAACAGCTTCTGATGTTGAAAACTATTTTAGCATTAACATTAGTATTGGCATATGATGCAAAAAAATCAAACTTATACAGTTTGCTTTTTTTGCTCAAACATCAGCCAAAAAAAACAACTTCCCATTTCACTTCTGCATTCCCTCCAATAGTTTTTCTAGTTCTTTGAATTTATTTAAGCTATCATCAACTTCCACAACAATAGATAAAAGTTTATTCCAACATCAACCACTTCCTGGCTAGGCAAACTTCTGCACATCTATGCTGCAACTGTCCTTCCTCAACTTGAATTTATGCCCCCTCATGTGCATAATCTGAGCAAGAGGAAGAATCTCGTCAGCATTGCTCAATCCATTCAAAACCTTAAACACCTCAATCAGATCACCTTGCAAGTGCCTAGTCTCCAGATGCTGCAATTCAGAACTGAAGCCTTTCTTGATAAGAGGACCCCTTTGTTCCCCTCGCCAATCTCATTGCCCTTCTCTGTACTCATCCCAGCAGCTATAAATTCTTCCGAAAATGAGGCCTCCAGACCTGTATGCAGTACTCAAGATGTGGCCTGACCACTGCCTTATACAATGGTATAATCACCTCCTTATCCCTAGCCACCCCGTAGCCAGGTGGGCAGGAGCAGCAGTACATAGCACACGTTTCTTGATTAGACCAGGGTTGAAGCCCGTGACCACCAAATACGGTGGATGCGGAAAGGTCAGAAATGACCACCGCATATCCCCGGAGCAATATAGCCTTAGTTGCTAATGCTCCTAAACACCAAAACAACAAGAACAACCTCCTTATCCCTGCTAGAAAAATTCCTGTGTATCACTGACAAAACCCCATGAGCTGTCGTGGCAGTCTGTCTGCATTGCTCAGAGAACTTGATATCGGACAGCACAATTACCCTCAGGTCTTTTTCTTTTTCCACTACTCTGAGTGTAGTACCATATAGGTGGTATGTTAGTCTAGAGTTACTGCTACCCATATGCAGTGGCAACTGAAGTTTAACATTTGTCAATGTTAAACTTCAGTTGCCACTTCTCAGCCCATCTGTCTTAACTTTTCTAGATCCTGTTGCAGTAGCATACTGTTGTTACGGTCATTAACATCCTGCCAACCTTTGTACCATCTGCAAACTTCGACATTAAGCCTGATATACCTTCATCAATATCATTGATAAATAAAGAAAACAACTATGGACCCAACACCGAACCTGGGAAACTCCACTAATAACATTAGCCCATGAAGAATAGTGCCCATTGATTACCACTCTCTGTCTTCTCCCACTCAACCATCCCTTTATTCATAGCAGCAACTTGTCCTTAATGCCATGCTGCCCCAATCTGTAGAACAGTCTTTTATGTGCAACAGTATCAAAAGCTTTCCTGAAATCCAAGTATATGATATCAAAATTATTTTTTTCATCCAGTTCCTTTATGATTACACTGTAGTACCCAATCAAATTGGTCAGACAAGATTTTCCCTTAACAAACCCATGCTGTGTATGAAGTATAACTGCAGCCTTGTCTAGATGATCATGCATTACTTCTTTAACCAATGACTCCATCACATCCTGGAACAGAAGTTAAACTAACAGGTCTCTAATTACTCATATCACTCTTTAATCTCCAGTCAACGGGAACATCCCCTGAATCCAAGGATGCTCTCATAATTATGGCTAAGGGTTTGTTAACTTCCTTCACTGCCTCCTTAATATAATTGGATAAATCCCATTCACCCCAATTCTATTATTATTGTGTTATTTAATAACTGCTTTAAGAAACTTACTTTGTTTGAATGTGAAACCTTTCACTGTTGAAAAGCAAACTTTATATTGAGTTTTTGCTCCTATCATTATTATTTGGTTCTTGTTATATGCCTGTAAGTAAATGCAAATATTTTTTTATCATTTTCCATACATTTATTTTAAACATAATGTTCACTTTAAGAATAGATGGTTATTGGAGAACTGAGTTACACAGAATTCAGTGCATCCTATCATTTCAATAAGCCAGAAAATTGACAATGGTTAATGGAAGCACAAAGCAATTGTCACTCAGTGTCAGTGAGTAACTCTAAATTCAGTGGCATGAAAATTCTACAGCATTACTCAAATCTCTGAGATATTTGATTAATATAGGTAAAATAATATGGTTGCCAGGATTAATACATTAGGAAACAAATTATTTTTTTTTGGCATACTGCACTGAGCTGTTTGTCCATAAAATACTTTGTGCTTCCATAAATCACTGCCATTCTATGGCTTCTAGAACAAATAAGACGTGCAGTAGTTTATGCATTATTATTATTATTATTATTAAATTGTGAAAAAGATAAATCATAATGTAATATCCTAATCCAGCAGTTCCCAACTGGAGGTTCGCAAGAGTGTTCCAGGGGGTTTGCACTAAAAATTCTGCAATGGCATCTGCTTAGATTTACATAAGTATATTTTTGAAATCAGAAAATAGTTTAATATTAATTTATGCAGTTCAGTTCAGTTCAAAATTTATATTTATGTTGTGGTTTGGGTCACGAGTCCTTACATAATGAGAAAGCACGACAGGATGCTAGTGGGGGATGAACATGCCGATGTGTATCGCACCTTTCAGCTGTGGTAAAAGAGTTATAAAAATTATAACTAATGATAAACAAAGATAGAATAAAGTAAAATTAAATTAAAGAATTGCGAATGAAAGAAACCATATCTCCCACAATTCCTTATAATTAGTTTCCTGTCTTACAGTATATATCGTGTTAAACAAATGTTTTCCATACTACATTTTTTTTTTTTTCCATTCTCAAAGACCATAGTTATGTATAGGTACTTAATAATAATTTTATATTATTACACAATATAATATTATGCAAAAATGTAGTACTAGAAATATTTTATAATAAAAATTCAGAACTATTATACTTTTCAGAGAATATAGGCTTAGTGGTTCACGATTCAAAAAAGGTTGGGAACTGCTGTCCTAATCCATATCTTTATTAGTTACGATTATAATTAAACTGTGCAAAATTTATATCCTAACATCACTTGAACCTTCTCGTAGCATGATTCCTTGTCTAGGTATGCACACACTTGCACTATGCTACCCTACAAAATACATTTGGGCATCCCTCCCAATGCAGTGAATAAGGCAAAGATGTGTGCATAGCATGAACAGGTTTAACCCTTTCCATATATACTTGTTTTCGATGTATGGGCTCTGTGAAGTATGTACATATACTGTATACACATTTCAGATAATGTACCCACTTTTGTAAAAATTGTTTAGAAATCTTCAATTAGGTGTTGTTATATCTTATCTGTGTTTCCAAGTGGTGGTAAAAAAATATCTTTGAAATTTGGAAGGAAAACTCATAACTGTTAACTGGAGCAGTCTAATTTGGGTATACAAAAGGTGAAGCTGATTATATTTTATGGAATTCTGATCTATAAACTAATGAAACTGAATCACATGATATACCATTAGTTTTAGAGGCTATTACTGCATCAAAAAACAAAAAAGTAATAAGCTTATTTATTTTTCATGTTTCTTTTTTTACAATTTCTTTTCATTTTTTTTTTAAATAGTGATTTGATTTATAACAATAATTTCACTTATATGTTGGATGATCAAGCCAAAACAAGAATACATTATTTAAAAAGTTATGTACAAGTTTATTTTAAAATTTCAAAATTCCACAAAGAAACTCATTCCACAGAGGCCACCACCAATCAAAACTCTACCTCTAATCCACTTACATTCAGAAAATTTATTCTGGCCCCACACACATTTAAAGAACTCACCTACACGAGCACATGTGTTATGGGAACTTGTTCATGAAAGAGTTAAAAGTGCACAGGCAACAAAAACAGATACCATAAGCAATCAGAATGAATAATGACAAGGCACTTACAAAGTTTCAAAGAGGCTTAATTATCAGATTCCATCTTAGCAATTTGTCACTGTATTCAAAGCCACAAGCTTGATCATCACAAAACAAACCAATATAATAAAAAGATAGAAAAATAAGGGTAGAGTAGGTGCATGCAAAAGTTCAGGCCAAAAAATTATTGGATTAGAATCCTAAAGTATTGAAAATGAACCAAAGTTCACAAAAGTTCAGGCCAAAAAATTATTGGATTAGAATCCTAAAGTATTGAAAATGAACCAAAGTTCACAACAGTGTAGCTAAATAGCATCTAGGAACTATAAAGAATTGTAAATCAATGAACACCAGGCACCATTTGAAGTGATGCTAAACCCACATGTGGGGCATGGAACAGTGGAAATGGGTCCTATGGACTGATGCATCACATTATACAGTCTTCAGATCACACAGAACATTATCTATGCACAGCATACTGTGTTAAAACGAGATTCAGATGAGGCAGGGATCATGATGTCAGACTGCTCTCATGATTATAAAATTAACTGTTCACTGTAGTGAACTATCAATGTAAAGTCAAACATTGACATCCTGGACAATCTGTAGTGCCCATTCTAGTAACAGTATAATTTTTAATTTTTCTGAAAAAAAAATCAGATATATGTATCTTAATACAGTAGACTGTCAAAATAACAGTATCCCAAATAATGGAACATTCAAGCTAACGGCACATTGAGATCAGATGTTTACATACAGCGCAGATGTCTTGCAGTGCCAAAAAAAAGAAAAGGCAAGTCACATGATTACTGTATTTGTTTACATTTGCCATTTTGAAAGTGAATTCCGTACTGATATCATGGATCATACAGCTGTTTTACATTTATTTTAAATTAAAAACCCCTCATTATGGCTCCTAAAGTTAATAAACCTCATACAGAGAAGAAAAGAAGAACAACATTAAAGCTTAGTGACAAACTTGATATAATCCAAACTATTACATTAGGGTCACCCAGAAAATAATTCATATACCCATGTGTATTGTGCCTATAAATTGTGTGTTCTCTGGTCAATTTGTCTGTTTTGCTGGACGAAAAACCCCAGTTTCTGGGAGGGGGGAATCCTGCTATTTAGCCTGAGACCGACTAACTCAGCCACAGAGTGAAAAAAAACCCATAAAAATTCCTCGCATCATCGACAGGATTCAAACCCGGGCCTTTTCCATCTAGTGTGGAGGAGGATGGAAATGATACCACTGTGCTACCCGCGCAGACTAAACTTGATATAATAAAGAAAATAGAACAGGACATAAGCAGGAGTGTATTAATGGCAGAATATAACATTGGATTGTCAAAATGTTTATGTTTTTTATGTGCAGTTAATAAAATCACATTCTTAATCTCTCTATTTCTTATTTAGTCTCATTATTTCTGCATTAAATATATTAAAAATAAAACTTTCTATATAATGGAAAAATTGAAATAACAGCACCTTGAATCCCCAAAGGTGCCGTTATTCTGAAAGTCTACTGTATGTACTTTTCACTTAATTATATCTTATATAACTTATACTTACCGCTTGTAAATATGCAGATAGCAACTGAGCATATTTCTTAAAATCCTTTTGGTCATAACTAAATTTGTTTATCAATGGAGTCACCATGTATGTGTTCCAAAACTTCTTCAAAAGGACTAAGGGGATAAAAATTACTTTTTTAAAATGTTATATGTAAATTTATACTAAATTCACTTCATATTAAATTAAGGCTACAACAAAAGAGAATGTACCTTGGCAAATGCCCCCAGTTGACTAACATCTGCTGCAATGGCCATTTTTAATAGATACAGCACACACACACATGCACGCATGCATGCATGCATGCACGCACATGCATTTTTTTCTGAAAAAAAAAATCAGATATATGTATCTTAATACAGTAGACTGTCAAAATAACAGTATCCCAAATAATGGAACATTCAAGCTAACGGCACATTGAGATCAGATGTTTACATACAGCGCAGATGTCTTGCAGTGCCAAAAAAAAGAAAAGGCAAGTCACATGATTACTGTATTTGTTTACATTTGCCATTTTGAAAGTGACACACACACACACATGCATGCAAATTCAGTAATTCAAAGCTGAATAAAGATAATAGTGCCTTTACTTCTCCAATCAGTTTTTTGGTAGGGGTAAAAAAAAAAAAAAAGACAAAAATTTGTTTAAAATGGGAAATTTTAAAATTTTATTCTTAATTCTTATATTATATTTTATAATAAAATCAGAAAACCTCATCAGAAACAACAGTTTATTATCAAAAAAAAAAAAAAAAATCCCAATTATTGTGAAACCAAAACTCTATGGAAAGTTACCGTAGCAATGTGACATAAAGAATTTTTTCCATAACTAAACATTTCCAATTAAAAAATAATTTATGATAGAAACCGAACGTAAATACCATACTGGAATTCACACCGATGTAATTCTAATAGGAACAAAGGTCAAATAAATGAAACCTACAAAACAAACAAAAAAGAAACGCACATTATGCAAAAAGTGATGATAATCTAGTGTAAGGTTATTAACTGATATCTGTTGGCAGCACTGAGCACTATATGCTGATGTCATTTGGAAACTTCCAATCTGACGATGGCTGCACCCTTGTAGTAATGTAGCAAGGTAAAGATGTGATCCGAAATCTAATTTTTGAATGCAGAAGGAACAAAACCTGCTGAAATTTATCATAGAATGTTGACTCAATATGATGAAGCATGCATGAGTCAATGGCAAGTCTAAGAGTGGGTGAAAAGTTTAGTGTATTGAAAGTGTCAAACACACTGTGTCATGATACTAGGAGTAATAGCTGCCATAAAAGAACTTACAGTAGGAAGCCATCATGTTACTACTGAAGAAATTGTAATGGTGTAAAAGATCACTATTGGTTCAGTGCATATTATAGTTAGCAAGGAGTTGCACTTTCATAAAATGTATGTTCTTGGTGGATTTTAAAATTCGAACTGAGGAATGACAACTTAATGTGTGTTCTGTGCTTCCTGAATAGTATAAGCATGAAGGAAGACACCTTCTTAGAACACACAGTGACTGGAAATGAATCCTGGATGCATTATTACAGACCAGAAAGCAAATGCATAAGTTCAGAATGGAGAAGCTCACACCTTGACCTAGAAAAAATTCATACCCATGCATTAACCAGGAAAGTGTTAATATTTTTTTATGAAAATCTCAAACACAAAAAGTATTAGAACCTATAGTACTTAGTACCATGCATGGGTTGATGGTTGAGAAGACAGAAGGTACGTGATTACATTTGACTTGAATTTCTGTAAAGAGAGTGGATACTTTGTAAGAGATAGATCCTTAATTAATCGTACTGCTCTCTTTTAAATAGAGTCAAGAAGACAGAGGATTTGGGTGCACCACCCCAGATGTGGGAACAATATTCTATGGTAGGGCAGATTTCAGATTTATACAGAGTGAGTCATTGTTTAGAAGAAAAGTAATGCCAAGAGTGAAAGAAAAGAAAACTCAGCTTTTTAGGCACTGAAGAAGCAATATTTGTGATGTATTAGTATTAGTAGTGACAAATAATGGAAGAAAGCAACCTATACATCATCGGGGCACACAAAGAAAAAAAAAAAAACCTTCCCATATCACCTGTCCATCCCATCCAAGTAAATCTTATTAGACTATTTTATATGGTGACTATCTCCAGGGCAATTTCTAATCAATAATGTATTAATTGCATAGCTTGGCAGATACATGGTACAGTAAAACAAGACTTCTTTTCATTATTCCACTTCATAAACGAGCAGGGCACACTACATTTCACTATATTACTTTTTTTTGTACAGTTTACTGTGTAGTGCTCTAAAAGAACGCTGCACAGTAAATTTGTCCTTATGTCATGAGAGATCTATGCTTATGCATAAGATCTTATACTTGGCATAAGGACACGAGTCAAGGTAATCCCTAATAGAGATTTGTGATCTTGTCTAGAGATCTGAGTGTGATCAAAGATAAGCATAAGAGCAGTAGACTTCTTTTTGCAAGAAATAAGACAGGACTGAGTTTTAGGATTGAAATTAACTAAGACACCTTTTCCCACTGGAAAATTACCTGGAAATCAATATTTACAGAATTGGCGGTGAACATTCGAGAAAATGAAACTGTTTTTGCAGGGCAAGGTTTCTCAAACTGGAAGGTAGAATGCAATGTGCTATCATCAGCAAAACTGTGAATGGGATTACCAATCAATGGAAGCAGGTCATTAATATACAAAAGGAAAAGAGTGGAGAAAAAGAACTGAACCTTAGGGTATACCATCATTAGTGGAAAAGTTAAAAGAGAGAGCCATCCACCATCGCATGCAGCGAGTGATCAGAGAGAAGACAGGATATCCAATTGCTAAAGAGTTGGCAATCCAAGATGGAAGCTTGTTTGGTAGACCTTTATGCCAAACATGATAAACTTTATCAATGTCAAGGGCAACTGATTTAGTTTCACTAAACTATATTCTAGGATCAAGGAGAAATTCTCAAAATCATCAAGTACAGTCAGTCCTCGTATAACACGTGTTTACGCTACACGAATTCGATCATACACGATTTATAAATAGGGGAACGATATCTTATATAACATGAACCGAATTCGCTTATGCACGATTCGCCTTTGTGTTTACAAGAAATGGCAGTCGAACGCAGAATCACCCCAACCGAACACAACACGATAGGAATGAAGAGAAGATTCTGAAAATGTATTTTTATTTTTTATTTCAGTGAAGGGGAAACACATTTCACTATAATAACGTAAAAACCAACACAATTCCAACTATCGGTATAATCGCAAATGCAACTAGATCGAGTTTATAACAGATTCCACTAGCAGGAACGCAACTGGAAATTGTTTTTATTGTTTTATGGTAGTAACCCCTAGAAATGTGCTTTAGTAAAATGTGAGGTGTTAATAGTGTATCTCTGCTTTTACGGTGTTGTTTATTCAGTTGCTACATGCACGCAGCTTTATTTATGTGTATCAAGCGTGCCTCCTCGTTTTGTAATTGTGCTTTATTCCCTAAAAATGAGCAAAATACTTAAAAGGTGTGAAAAGGAAGCGTCCTGGTGAAGACACTGCAGATTCAGAGAGAAAAAGAAAAGCAGTATCGATAAACAGAGGCGGACTGAGTCAAAAATTCCTACCACAGAAAATTTGTAGTGGCCTCATACTATGGTTTATGGCCAAAATCACACCGGCCTCTGGCCCACCGGGGTTTCCCCGATAAGGCTCATGGCCAGTCCGCCTCTGTCGATAGAGAAAAATATGAAATCGTGAAACGCTTTGAGCAAAATGAAAGACCATGTGATATTGCACATGCTATGAGGGAATACCGAGAATTACAAAGAATGCAGAGAAAATAAAAACAACTTTCATAGCAGGAACAACTCAAAGTGTAATTAAAATCCATTAGATTAAGACACAAAGAATTGGAAGAGATGGAACGGCTGTCATCTGTTTGGATAGAAAATCAAACAAAAAACAAGTTTGCTTACGATAGAAGCAAAAGCATTAGAAATATTTTATTATATATATTTATTATATTAATAGTCGTTATATAATATCGGTGTAAATACACCATAGTTAACCCATATATTTGAGCTACGATTGTAGCGTAGAAGGCATCGTTTTAAATGTATCTCATAATGTGGTTGCCTTCACAACAAGATAGCTACTATTGAATTACTTCAAATAAATAACGCTTCTCTAGTAGAGAAGGCTACTGTTATTTATTTTCAGCGGTACCACCACCCAGACGATCGTTTCGAAGCTTTTTGGCTTCGTCATCAGTGAGCGGGTAGGTACCCAGGTAATACAACAAGCCATCTCAGTTGCGAAGTTATATCCACATTATGAGAGATGCCAGAAGGGTGTGGTGGTAATGTATTTGGAAAATTAAATGCACTAGGCATAATCCTTATGGGTTTTGATAATTAACTATATAATATCGGTGTAAATACACCATAGTTAACCCATATATTTGAGCTACGATTGTAGCGTAGAAGGCATCGTTTTAAATGTATCTCATAATGTGGTTGCCTTCACAACAAGATAGCTACTATTGAATTACTTCAAATAAATAACGCTTCTCTAGTAGAGAAGGCTACTGTTATTTATTTTCAGCGGTACCACCACCCAGACGATCGTTTCGAAGCTTTTTGGCTTCGTCATCAGTGAGTGGGTAGGTACCCAGGTAATACAACAAGCCATCTCAGTTGCGAAGTTATATCCACATTATGAGAGATGCCAGAAGGGTGTGGTGGTAATGTATTTGGAAAATTAAATGCACTAGGCTACAATCGTAGCTCAAATATATGGGTTAACTATGGTGTATTTACACCGATATTATATAGTTAATTATCAAAACCCATAAGGATTATGCCTAGTGCATTTAATTTTCCAAATACATTACCACCACACCCTTCTGGCATCTCTCATAATGTGGATATAACTTCGCAACTGAGATGGCTTGTTGTATTACCTGGGTACCTACCCGCTCACTGATGACGAAGCCAAAAAGCTTCGAAACGATCGTCTGGGTGGTGGTACCGCTGAAAATAAATAACAGTAGCCTTCTCTACTAGAGAAGCGTTATTTATTTGAAGTAATTCAATAGTAGCTATCTTGTTGTGAAGGCAACCACATTATGAGATACATTTAAAACGATGCCTTCTACGCTACAATCGTAGCTCAAATATATGGGTTAACTATGGTGTATTTACACCGATATTATATAGTTAATTATCAAAACCCATAAGGATTATGCCTAGTGCATTTAATTTTCCAAATACATTACCACCACACCCTTCTGGCATCTCTCATAATGTGGATATAACTTCGCAACTGAGATGGCTTGTTGTATTACCTGGGTACCTACCCGCTCACTGATGACGAAGCCAAAAAGCTTCGAAACGATCGTCTGGGTGGTGGTACCGCTGAAAATAAATAACAGTAGCCTTCTCTACTAGAGAAGCGTTATTTATTTGAAGTAATTCAATAGTAGCTATCTTGTTGTGAAGGCAACCACATTATGAGATACATTTAAAACGATGCCTTCTACGCTACAATCGTAGCTCAAATATATGGGTTAACTATGGTGTATTTACACCGATATTATATAGTTAATTATCAAAACCCATAAGGATTATGCCTAGTGCATTTAATTTTCCAAATTAATAGTCGTAAAAAAATACGTAAGTATTTTATTCGTAAAAAATACTTACGTATTATTTATTATATTATAATAAAATATAATATTATTATAATAAAAAATTATATTATTTTTTATTACGATTATTTATTGTGTTTGGTAATGTTTTGGTTACCAATGTGTGTTCAAACTTGGGTGGTCGGCACCTAACCCTATTTTTCCCATAGGGCCTGTTGTTTATATTGCACGATTTTGCATTGCATGAGGGTTTCTAGGAACACAACTATCGTGCTATACGAGGACTGACTGTACTTTCATTTTTTTCCAGTAATTTTAATGTGGTGGTGCTGCTGCTGCACCTGACAGGTGCACTGTCACCATCTTTGTGACTATTTGATTAGTGGCAGGGGACTCGATAGGTGCTGACACTATTACAAAGATTTGGATTACATTTTTGTTTATAATTCAAAGTTAGTTCCTTTTCCTCTCCAAAGTTATGCTAAATATCTAAAGTTCCACACAAGTTGTTTTTAAAAGGTTTGTTATTGTATTCATATAAATAAAGATTAGAACATGAAATGCAATATTCACTAATGATGAATTTGATGTACGGTGAAGTGCACGAAATTTGAAAAAATTTGAAAATAGAAGTGAATAATAGTATCTAATATATATATTTTTTTAAAGTATTTGTACATATAATAAGATTTAAATCTTTACACCAGCAGATGAATGTATAAAATGTTTTTTTAATTTTCAGCAGAATTAATTTTTAGGGTCCGTAGTCTAATGAAGGACCCTTATGACGTCACTCAGTTGTCTATCTGTCCATCCATCTGTCACAGCATTGTATCTCTGGAACCACTCAACCTATTGACTTGAAATTTTGCATGGGATTGTACATCATGTGGGCCAACATAACACCATATTGATCGTTGTTGACAAAAATTTGTCCGAGAAATGTCGGGGGGGACAAAAAATGTTGTCAACAACCTATAGTTATTATACACCGTTGGAAAGAGCTCAACAAATAGGTTTAAAATATAATTTTAAAATTAAAAATGGCAGTGCCAGTCAGTAAAATGTGAGTAATTTTCGTGTCCCCCCGCCTCTATTTCTGTCACTAATGGAGCTAAAAATCATATTAGTTATGCGTTATTCAATGCTTATCAAGGGAAAACTATTCAGATTGAAATCTATCATTTACTTTTTGTGTTAAAATTAAAATAACAATTTTTTATTGCACTTCGATAGCATGCTTCTTTGTACTAAGGAACTCTCCTTTTGGTGACAAAAAGGTTGCTAAATAGTTAGTTAATAATTCTATAAAGGTTATTTATAAATTTTCAAAGCTGGAGTTGTCCCAGCAAGGAGGTACTCAGAGAGCAAGTGTTGAGGCAGCGGTGCCCTCACCTGCCAGTCGCTTCTCCCCCAAGACTTTAATCACTTCTACATGAAGAAGTCAGAGTCACTTCTCCCACCCTTGTCATTCACAACAGGAAAGACTCAAATAGACAACATTTTTGTTAGTTCCTCAGTTTTAGGCCAAGCTGGGGTACTAGAAACTTTTTTTCAGTTACCATAAAGCTCTCTATTTGAGATACTACACTAACGACCATTTGTGACTATGGACCCTTCATCCTGAGTGCCTGGCACTCAGTAGTTGACCGATTTATTTTTGATTTTTTGAAAATAAAAAGTGTAAAAAATGCAGCAATTTTTAAATATTTATTTTTTGATAAAAAATAAAACCTTACAATGATTGTTGAAATCAATTGCAAAAAGATGAAATACTGATATTCTACAAGCAGAATTCAAAAAAAAGAAAAAATAATAATAATCCAAAACTTTTCTAGAAATATGTGTGCCTGTCAGGTGCAGCACCATCGTGTTTGCTACACTTTGGGAGTGCCAGCAGCAGTTAGTTAAAATTATAAAGTTTACTAAAGGCTACGTTACTTAACCACCTAATATTAAAATCCCAATAAGTTAACTTCTAGTACATATAAAAGAATCATTTGGCATTTTGCAACAACAAAGCTCCTGATATCAGAAACTGAGTTGGCAGAAAGCACACAAAAGAATACCTTGTAACTCTTCCCTAGAAGCTTGAAGGAATTGCTGTGTACTAGAATCCTGACATCTTGGAGTTCTTTCACTTTTCTCATATGGTGTCCTGAATCGAGTATGCGACCAACGCCGAGTTCTAGAAGGCGTAGTAGCTGAAGAGTGCCTACTCCCATTCATTCTGCAAAAGGGATGGAATTTTAATAATCCCTTTGTTTTAGTATATAAATTTAAGTTGCATTTAAGTAGATAAAATACATCAGCATGGTATTCAAATACCCTGAAACATGTTTGATATTTAATAAATAGAAATAATTATATTTTTGTAATTACCCTTAAAGTAAAGTAAGTAAACTGTAGCCATTATCAACCCACTGTAGGATGGAAGCCTCCTCAACAATTCATGTTGAGGGAAATGGACCATAATCTGCCACGCTGGTCCAGTGCGGGTTGGTAGATCGACCGTATTTAGCAATCGGGCTTGAACCCCAGTCTACTCAAGGAGCGTGTGCTACTGCACTCCTGCTCCTGACCACTCAGCTACCAGTACCCTTACATTCATACAAATTATGTACAGAATTATAAATATAATTATAATTACTTCAAGAATTATCCAGACTTTCAGAACATTAGCAAAGCATTTTATAAAAACAATGAATGTAACTGCATAAAAAAAAAAAAGAAATAAATAAAACATTCAGATTTAACTAAATTCATACTGAGTTCCTAGAAGTGATGAATCAGTATACTGAAGTCTGGTTTTTTTTTTCTATATGTCCTTTCTACATAAAATTGTGGCAACTAGAGCAAGAATATATCACTATAAACCACATTTATGTTATCAGTATGCCTGCTTTGTAGGAAGAAAATTATAAGTCTCAGGGAGGAAAAATCCTCAATGAGACTTGCAACTGATTAATCAGCCACCACTTGTCTTAAACGTTCCTGCCATCATCAATTCAGTCCAGTGTTTCTTGGAATTAAACTTAGAACTTTTGAAACATTGCACAACTGCCTGTAAATCAGATCAATTTAGCAGTTGGTAAAAATCCTCTATCAATGTTTCTTCAATCAAACATCAATGAGATTTAAACTGTCTCATAATTTCCATGTAGCAGAGTTACCTTATTACCTAAATTTCTATGTAATTAAGACAATTACATAAATAAAAAGTAATAATAAATGAAAATGGAGTCAAATATTAAATATACTTTTGCACTACTCATCAGAAAAACCAGTGAACCATTATAATGGTCAGGCCACACCTTGAGTACTGCATACAGGTCTGGATGCCTCATTTTAGGAAAGATGTAGAACTGCTGGAGCAAGTACAGAGAAGGGCAATGAGATTAGTGAGTGGAACAAAGGGTTGCTGTTACCAAGAAAGGCTTAAGTTCTGCAAATTGCAGCATCTGGTGACTAGGTACCTGCGAGGTGATCTGATTGAGGTGTATAAAGCCTTAGATGGCTTGAGCAAGTTGAATGCTGATGGGATTCTTCCTCTTGCTCAGATTAAGAACCTGAGGGGACACATTCAAATTGAGAAAAGACAGTTGTAGAATAGATGTGCAAAAATTTGCCTTTAGCCAGTGGGTAGTTGATTGGTGGAACAGACTTCCATCTTTTGTTGTGGAAGTTGACAGCTTAAATAAGTTCAAGGCTGAACTAGACAAACTTTTGGAGTGAATGGATGGGTGAAACGGGAAGGGGTTTTTTTTTTTTTTTTTTGGTGATGCTATATAAGTTTGCTTTCTTGCATCTTTCTAGCCTAAATAAATTTAAAGCTGAGCTGGACAGGCATTTGGAACGAACGGAGGAGTGAAATGAGAGAGTTTTTTTTTTTTTTTTTGGCTGATGCTACATAAGCTTGCTTTCTTGTATTGTAAATTGAAAAACAGGAAACTAGGCACCTGTGAGGTGATCTAATTGAGGTGTACATTCTTCTTGCTCAGATTACGCATCTGAGGGGGCATAGATTCAAACTGAGAAAAGACAATTGTAGAATGGCTGTGCGGAAATTTGCCTTTAGCTAGTGGGTGGTTGATTGCTGGAACAAACTTCCATCTGTCATTGTGGAAGTTGACAGCTTAAATAAGTTCAAGGCTGAACTAGACAAACTTTTGGAGTGAATGGATGGGTGAAATGGGAAGGGTTTTTTTTTTTTTTTTTTGGTGATGCTATATAAGCTTGCTTTCTTGCATCACATGCCTTTACTAATGCTACCTTGATAGCAAAATCTTCGAAACATAGGAAAACACACTGAACCTACTTTAGACTATACAGGGTGTTTCAGTTAAACGTTTCAGAACTTTTGCTTCTTTTCATGTATTATTAAAACGATTTCTCACTTACGGTCTCTTTTCTTTTTATGGTGCTTCTGTGTACAACACCGCTTCAGGAAAGCATTTCCGACCCCACATTGCTATATGATTTCGAGTTGTCAGGATGTACCCTACCCCTCTTAGAAGTTCTGAAACGTTTAACTGAAACACCCTGTATAAACTACAACTGGCTCATAAGAGATGCTTAAAGTGTCTGCTTCTGGTATTTAGAAAATATGCAGGAGTTAGCAAACACTTATGACATCTGAGTGCTTTCCGATCATCGCACGATGAGAATGCACATTAGCTATTAATTCATACGAGAAATCACCAGTTCATGAATAAATAATTCTATTCACTAAAATAACTCACTTTTTATGAAGTCACATGAAGAAGGTAATAAGCATCCATTGGAGATACATCTCAATGAGAACAGATAATTTCCCACTAAAAAGCACATTTATGTCCAAAAGGACTGAAAGATGCCAAAAATTTGAACATATTAATCCAGCGGGGGTGATCAAACCAATTCCCTCCCCTAGAGCATGAATAAAATGGAACTACTATTATTCAATTACTGTCAATCACCCACCCCCAAGGAAAAGGTCCGGATACCACCCTCTGATTTTGTGGATCCTCTATCTAGTGATTAACCTACAACTATTGTACAAGCATAAGAAGCCACTTCAGGAGGAAGTGGCTTCTTATGCTTGAATCTTAGTTAGTATAGTGTTTATCCCCACCTTGCAGCTGTTTTAAAATCGAGAATTCGTTTTCCAATTTTAAAACAGCGGCAAGGTCAGCCAATATTAAATTGTCGGTTAGTCTTAACAATCTGGTATCCCTTCCGATTGATCGTTACGAGTACAAGTGATTAACATGCCTAGCCCGCTATGGTTAGTCTTAGGGTATTTATCCCCTAAGACTAACCTTGCCGCTGTTTTAATATTGGAAAACGAGTTCCCGATTAGCGGCAAGGTGGGGATAAACACCCTGAGATTCAAGCAAAAGAAGCCACTTCCTTCGGAGGTGAACCCATAATATGGGTAAAACCTAAAATATTACCAGTTATTAATGACTTAGTAAAAATGGATATTTCATTAACACTTCAAATTTTAACAGTGCCTTTCCAATCATCGCATGTGAAGCTATACGATGTGCGTACATATTAGCCATTAATTTATATGAGAAGTCACCAGCTCATGAATAAAGAATTCTATTCACTAAAACAACTCACTTTTATGAAGTCACATGAAGGATGTAATAACCATCCATCGGAGATACATCTCAACGAGAATAGATAATTTCCCGCTAAAAGGAACATCTATGTCCAAAAGGACTTTAATATACTTAAAGAAAGCACTCTCATTTAAAACCACCCTTTCCAAACCTTCAGCTATCAAAAAAAAGTAATAAAACTTTAAAGATGAATATAAAAAGCATATTCATATATCGCGGCTAAAATCTTCAGGCACTCATAACGACATATTCGACTTTCGAATATCAGCGACATCTAATACATCAAAGCGTAAAAACAAAAAAAAAAAAAAAAAAAGATTTTTTTTTTTTTTTTTTTTTTCAAATTCTATTATGAAATTCATGAATTTCCATTTTGTTGTTTATAGGTTAAAAAATTGGTCAACCGTTTGAAATTACAGGAACTCGGATGGACTGTGGAGGAAAGGGGATAAAAAGAATGCAAAGCACCCGAACCCCAGACTGAAAGAATCCAAAAAAGGAAGAGCCTGAATCCCAGCAACTTTTGCCCGAATTTTAATCAGTATTTTATTATTATCAATATGTTAATATAAAATTAATTATTACAGTGTTTATTATATAATGCAATTAATTTTATATACTTTTATTATAATTAATGTCTCGCTGTACTAAAACAACATTTTAGATAATATTTATATTATATCTATTTATAAATTTTTTATAGTTTTTGCTCAAATGATTTAAAAGATAACATTCCATACCAGTTATTATTTTTATTTAAGATACATAAAAGATACTGCAAAAAATCTCTTTTGTGTGACAGGCATTACATAATTTTAATAAGATTTTATTTTTATTTATTTTTTGTCATCTTTGTGCTAATATTGGTTTCATTCACGAATATGTTGTTATTGTTGTAAGGTTTTCAGGCACATCGGCGACTTAAATCATATTATGTGTGTTCTGTGGTCGATTTGCCTGTTTGCTGCATTAAAAAAAAAAAAAAAAAGAATTTACGGGAGAAGAACCGTGCTGAGACCAAATAACTAAGCCACCTTGTGAAAAAACACCTATAAAAATTCCTCGAGTGTTTGACGGGTTGGAATCCGAATATTTACCAGAAGTGGGGAAGACGGTGCTTATATGCACTGTGCTACCACGAGGTTACTCATTATCTGCTCTGACCTATTTCTAGGTCAAAGCAATGGCTCTAATCCTCGCTTACCCACTCCCAAAGAAAAATTCTTGATAGGCGTACTGGCTGCATCACAACTAACATCGTTAGCATGGTAGTTATAGTCTTAAACAGGCAAAGCTGCAAGTAATTTAATAAGGTGAATTTTGTCGAATCACTTGAAGCTTTGGCAATTAATTTATATAATCAGAACTTCTTTATCATGAAGAAGCTTACTTGAACTGCATTTAAGTAAAAATGAAATGAGAAGGGTGTCCACATGCCTTGGAATTATCAGAAAAGTCATAAATTCTAGCTTTTTGTACTAAAAATCCTCTAGTCTCAAAAATCATCTTACATCTTTACTTGGACCGTTTGAAAATTTCGTGACCTCAGTATGAGGGGGGTTTATCTGAGGAGTTTGATGACATGTTACTTTACAACATAGTCCCCTTTGAAATCAATTCACTTTTGCCACCGATGCTGCCATGCATTGATTCCAGCTGCAAATAAAGTATTCTCCTGGGACGCCAGGAATGCATATATTGCAGCGATGGCATCCTGTCGGTGGGCAAATAGACGCCAACCAGGTATTTTTTCAAATTAGGAAATAGATTCCAGAGCTAATAAATATGGGACAGGCCCGATGTTTCAAATCCACGTTCAAACAGTGCAACCATGGCGTCGATGACAGACTTGTGAGCAGGCAAGTTGTCATGGTGGAACAAGACCCTGTGTCTGAGTTTCCCTCGATGTTTGTCTTTGATGTTTTCACGCAAATGCCTCACTACGTCTGCGTAATATGTCTCTGTGACTGTCTGACCTTTCTGAAGGTAATCAATCTACTAGCAACACTCCAACAGAGCCCCAAAAAAACTGTGGCACACTGCCATCAGAAGGAATCGGCTTGACTTTCTTTGGAGGGGAAGGCTGTGGTTCCACTGTTTGCACTGCACCTTTGTCTTTGTCCGAAAACGATGGAACCATGTCTCATTCATGGTCATAAACTTTTAAAGGATATTTACCGGATCTGCTTTATCGCGAGAACCTTTGTTATTATGTGGTATGGAAATTCAAATGCGGTACCCAAGATGCTGGCAATGTACCAAATTGTCACTCGTCGATCACCCATCACTAGATCACGTATACTGTTAATAACTTCTGGAATGATGCACGTTACAGGTCCTTCCTACTGTTGTACCAATATTCTCATGAAATGTCTTTAGTGTTAGTCGCTTTTTTCCGAAATATTTGATGACTGCTCTGTGATTGTTTTTGATTTTGTTCATGTTTCCTCATTCGCACAACTTTGTTAATTTCAGGACCTCTATTTAAAAAAGGACGTTACCGAAATTGCATGAAACTTGGTGGGTTATTATTTGAAGTGTTGTACTTTAAGTTCGGAAATTTTTAACACTGTAGCACTACCCTTTCATACTCAGGCCACGAATTTTTCAAACACCCCTCGTAAATGAAACGATTACGAGATATACAGGATGTCTCAAAAATACACGGCATAACTTCACCCACATAACCGCCCCGTCTCACCCACATAACACACACCGCAATCATGTGAGTGAGACGGGGCGGCGATTGAAAGACCGGCTGGGGGAGCATGTAAGCGCAATAAAGTCCGCAAAATATGGGAAGTCTGCTCAAATCATGCACAAGGGTTCTGGGACCTTAAATGGCTTGAGAGCTTACGTATTGGGGCAGCTAGCAATACTATTAATATGGATAGGGGTGTACGTCTACACCCCCTCCTGGAAACCGTCGTTCTTGGACGTGATGAACGGTTTCAGCTAGCGCGCTCCCGAGCCATTTCTGGTCCCGGTGCGCAAATGGAAAATTCCAACCGTGGAACCATGTGACGTGTGCTGTGGATCTGCTATTTAAGGATGTGCCGCACAGTAAACATGTGCTGCTGAAGAAGGAGACTGCTGCCTCCGAAAGCTACAGCAAATTTTATCGCTTTTAATTTCTATTTTTAGTATATTTTATCAGTGTTATTTATATTTTTATTGTAAATATATATCAATTTTATACTTATTTTATTGTAAATAAAGTGTTTTTAGTTACAGTATTGAATTTATTTATCTTCCGGCGTGTGAAGCTTAATCATCAACATCTCTCATGGTAACTCGGGATTTTTTTATTTTTATTTTTTTGCTGGTGCAGCAAAAACCACAGGTCTCATTGCACCATAATAATAACAATAAAAATAAAAGCCTCTGGATCCCTTAACTATATAGCTAATACTAATACTAAAAATATAGAATTTAAAATTCTTTTGAGAGCCCCCAGTTTAGATGTTTCTTGGGGACAAAAAATTCAAAGTTGTATGTATCTCTGCCTACACAAGACGTAATCTGAAAATGTCTGAATCTAAAATATAAATTCCTGTACCCTAAGATTATTTGTCAATGGTTTTTTCCGAGCCTCCAGGAACTTCCAGCTGCTCAGTTCTGGACTGAACCGATATATATACCGAGGCCCTCAATCTTCCAGGAACTCATTTAGTTATCTCGAAACTCAGTTAAACCTATATGCAAAAACGAATATTATCGAAATATCTACAGTAATAAATGAATTGGCAATTACTTTTATATAATTTTGGTACATCTGGAAAATAAATTAAAAAAAACATTAAAAAAAGTATTAGTAAAAATTTTCCCTATTTGAATTGTAACAACTTTGCAATTAAAAAAGGTAAGTTTCTTACCTCTATTAATCGCGAGTTGTCGTTATATCATTAAATGATATCAGGCTTATAGTAAGCTTTGAAAACGCCATGTATACCCCTCTATCTTATTTTCCTAACAAAGAGCACAACTTGAACAACTCATGAACTAAATATTTTAATAGATTCAATAGTTGGGTTTTTTTTTTTTTTTTTTAGTAATTTCCTCGTCCTGTGCGGTCACACTGCTCGTACAGCCCTTACTAGGACCCTGAATGATATAAAACAGAACCCCCGGAGGCTCACATCTGGTGAGTATGGGCTTGGCACACCCAGGGTCCTGAGCTGGATATCATCATTCTTCTCTTTATTGGTGATTCCCTTCTACTTTTGACTCTCTCTCTCTCTCTCTCTCTCTCTCTCTCTCTCTCTCTCTCAGGGTTACTCGGGAACTTTCTTTTTTTTCCTGGTGCAGCATAAGCCTCAGGCTTCCTCGCGTCATATGGATATTAATAATAATAATAATAATAATAATAATAACAACAGCAACTGCTAATTCACTTATTCGATACTGCAGTTCTTTTGCGAATTAAAGATTCAGCGATTAACATATTCTGTATAATTGCATTACAGAAACATTATTACACATAGCTGCCTGTTACATTCGTTTTCATTGTAAAATTAGCACATTTTTAACAAAAAAAACACACTTTTTCAAATATTAATTTTCCAACAAACTATAAATAAATACATTTTAACATTCTTTTTGATTATGAACTTCTACAGAAATATTATTTTAGTATACACTTGTATTTTATTATAATATTTAAGTTTTCAGCTTTAAAAAAATATTCTACACTTAAGTATATATTAAATGAAATCCTGCAAAGTATGGAAGTTGGGGACATCTCGTCTTTTAATTTCTCAATCGGATTTTCTATCCAATTCTATGTTGTATACATACAAATTTTTTTTTTGTATAATGGTTTAACTAGCATAATACAAGATCCCGGTATGTGTGGAGGATTTCTCACCAGAGAGCGTACCTCGCTGTTCCAAAAAAACCCCCCTAAAATATGGGTTGTAAGAGTCCCCTTTAAATTTTTAGAACCAAAAACTCAAAGTTCGTACCTTTGCAAAGAAAGACAATATTCTGAAAAACCCATTTTCCATTATTTAGAAAGGGAACGATGGTATTACAGAGCAAATTACATTTAACCCCGGGGGCTCACATCTAGTGAGTATGGGCTTGGCAAACCCAGGGTCCTGAGCTGGATATCATCATTCTTCTCTTTCTTGGTGATTCCTTTCTACTTCTCTCTCTCTCTCTCTCTCTCTCTCAGGTGGTAACTTGGGAATTTTTTTTTTTTTTTTTTTTTTGGCTGGTGCAGCATAAGCCTCAGGCTTCCTTGTACCATATGGCCATTAATAATAATAATAATAATAATAATAATAATAATAATAATAAAAGTGAAACAAAAGAACACCATTAGTTGAAGCCATTAGACTTCAAGAATTTGCAGATAAAGGAACCACTAGGTGGCAGTGATCACAGTGTACTAATGTGGGATTTACTTAAATATTTAATTACCATCAGGGGTAAAGGGAATGGTTTTTGATTCCATAAGGGTGAGTACAGTGGTCTCCGGTAGATTTTAAATTCTGTGGGATCAACTGACGATGTTACCAACAGTAAATTCTAAGTGGGAAGCATTCAAGGAATTAATCGTGGAAGCTACTAAGTTTCATACCTATTAAGAAATATTGTTCAAGGTTTAGGCCAAAATGGTTATCTAATGAACTAATGAGACTCGTAACAGAGAAGAAAAATGCATGGGATGCATATAAATTATCAAGCGACTCAGAAGCCTATGGCAGATATAAGTTAGTCTGTAATCAGGTCACAAAAGAGGTTAGGCAAGCGAAGGCAGATTACGAGAAATCTTTCGCAAAGGATGCTAAGAAAAACAACAACGATTTCTTTACTTATATAAACTCTAAAATGAAGGGGATGAATCTGATTGGTCCACTTGACATCGATGGATCGACTGTTGATGATCCTGCTCAGATAGGAAACAAACTGAATGAGTATTTTGCATCTACATTCACATATGAGAAATTATTAAGGTTTGAAAATGGCAGAAGGTTATCAAATTGTAGCAGGATATATAATGATTTTGTAATAACTGAGAGCAAAGTGGAGGAGAAATTGTTGAATTTAAAGAGAAGATAAGCACCTGGGGTGGATGGGATCTATACAGTTATATTAAAGGAGACGGCAAAGCAACTAAGCAAACCCTTAGCCATAATTAAGGAGAGCATCATTGGACTCAGGGGAGGTTCCCACGGACTGGAGATGTGCAAATGTATCCCCAATTCACAAAGGGGGATCGAAGGGTGACAGGAGTAATTACAGACCAGTAAGTTTAACTTCTGTTCCGGGTAAAATAATGGAGTCACTGGTTAAAGATGCATTGCAGGATCATCTAGACAAGACTGCAGCAATAATTCAGACATAGCATGGGTTTGTTAAGGGAAAGTCTTGTCTGACAAATTTGATAGGATATTATGATGTAATTACAAAGGAACTGGATGCAAAAAATAATTTTGATATCATATATTTGGATTTCAGGAAAGCTTTTGACACTGTTGCGCATGGAAGACTATTGTACAAATTGGAGCAGAATGGTATTAAGGGTAAGTTGCTACAATGGATAAAAGGATGGTTAAGTGCTAGAATACAGAGGGTGGTAATCAATGGGTGCTGCTCTTCTTGGACTAATGTTATTAATGGAGTCCCACAGGGTCCGGTGTGGGGTGCACTGTTGTTTTGTATATTTATCAGTGATATTGATGAAGGTATATAAGGCTTAATGTCGAAGTTTGTAGATGATACAAAGGTTGGCAGGGTTGTTAATGACAGTAATGGCAGTGTGCTACTTTAACAGGATCTAGATAATTTGGGCAGATGGGCTAAGAAGTGGCAACTGAAGTTTAACCTTGACAAATGCAAAGTACTGCATATGGGTAGTAGTAACCCCAGAGAAACGTACCAACTGTGTGGTACCACACTTAAGGTGGTAGAAAATGAAAAAGACCTGGGAGTAATTGTGCAGTCAGATATGAAGTTTTCTGAGAAATGCAGAGAGGCTGCCAGGGCAGGTCATGGAGTTTTGTCAATGATATATAGGAATTTTGCTAGCAGGGAGAAGGAGGTGATTGTCCCTCTGTATAAGGCAATGGTCAAGCCACGCCTTGAGTACTGCGTACAGGTCTGGAGGCCTCATTTTAGGAAGGATGTAGTAGTAGTAGTAGTAGTGTCATGTGATGCAAGAAAGCAAATGTATGAGCTTATGCAGCATCAGCCAAAAAAAAAAAAAAAAAATCACACCATTCCCTCCAAATGCCTGTCCAGTTCCTCCTTAAATTTATCAAACCTATCAACTTCCACAACGACAGATGGAAGTTTGTTCCACCAATTAACCACCCGCTGGCTAAAGGCAAATTTCCGCACATCTATTGTACATCTGTCTTTTCTTAATTTGAATTTATGCCCCCTTAGGTTCGTAATCTGAACAAGTGGAAGGATCCCATCAGAATTCAGTGTGCTCAACCCATTCAAGGCCTTATATACCTCAATCAGATCACCGCGCAGGTGCCTAGTCTCCAACCACTGCAATTTGCAGAACTTAAGCCTCTCTTGGTAAGCGGATCCCTTCATTCCCCTCACCAATCTTGTTGCCCTTCTCTGTACACGCTCAAGTAAATCTACATCCTTCCTAAAATGTGGCCTCCAGACCTGTACGCAGTACTCAAGGCGTGGCCTGACCATTGCCTTATACAGAGGGATAATCACCTCCTTTTCCCTGCTAGCAAAATTCCTATATATCATTGACAAAACCCCATGACCTGCCCTGGCAGCCTGTCTGCATTGCTCAGAACTTCATATCTGCCTGCACAATTACTGCCAGGTCTTTTTCATTTTCTACCACCTTAAGTGCAGTACCACACAGTTGGTACGTTTCTCTGGGGTTACTTCTACCCATATGTAGTACTTTGCATTTGTCAAGGTTAAACTTCAGTTGCCACTTCTTAGACCATATGCCCAAATTATCTAGATCCTGTTGCAGTAGCACACTGCCATTACTGTCATTAACAACCCTGCCAACCTTTGTATCATCTGCAAACTTCGACATTAAGCCTGATATACTTTCATCAATATCATTGATAAATATACAAAAAAACAGTGGACCTAACACCGAACCCTGTGGGACTCCACTAATAACATTAGTCCAAGAAGAGCAGCACCCATTGATTACCACACTCTGTCTTCTAGCACTTAACCATCCTTTTATCCATTGTAGCAACTTACCCTTAATACCATTCTGCTCCAATTTGTACAATAGTCTTCCATGCGCAACAGTGTCAAAAGCTTTCCTGAAATCCAAATATATGATATCAAAATTATTTTTCGCATCCAGTTCCTTTGTAACCACATCATAATATCCTATCAGACAAGACTTTCCCTTAACAAATCCATGCTGTGTCTGAATTATTGCTGCAGTCTTGTCTAGATGATCCTGCAATGCATCTTTAACCAGCGACTCCATTATTTTACCCGGAACAGGAGTTAAACTAACTGGTCTGTAATTACTCGCGTCACCCTTCGATCCCCCTTTGTGAATTGCGGATACATTTGCACATCTCCAGTCCGTGGGAACCTCCCCTGAGTCCAGGGATGCTCTCATAATTATGGCTAAGGGTTTGCTTAGTTGCTTTGCCGCCTCCTTTAATATAACTGTATAGATCCCATCCACCCCAGGTGCTTTTCTTACGTTTTCTCTTCCACTTTGCTCTCAGTTATTATAAAATCATTAAGTATCTTGCTACAATTTGATAACCGTCTGCCATTTTCAAACCTTAATAATTCCTCACGTGTGAATGTAGATGCAAAATACTCATTTAGTTTGTTTGCTATCTAGATTTACTTGAGCGTGTACAGAGAAGGGCAACAAGATTGGTGAGAGGAATAAAGGGATCCTCTTACGAAGAGAGGCTTATGTTCTGCAAATTGCAGTGGCTGGAGACCAGGCACCTGCGCGGTGATCTGATTGAGGTGTAAAAGGTCTTGAATGTGTTGAGCACGCTGAATTCTGATGGGATCTTTCCACTTGTTCAGATTACGAACCTAAGGGGACATAAATTCAAATTAAGAAAGGACAGATGTAGAATAGATGTGCGGAAATTTGCCTTTAGCCAGCGGGTGGTTAATTGCTGTAACAAACTTTCATCTGTCGTTGTGGAAGTTGATAGGTTGAATAAATTTAAGGAGGAACTGGACAGGCATTTGAAGGGAATGATGCGATTTTTTTTTTTTTTTTAGCTGATGCTGCATAAGCTCATACACTTGCTTTCTTGCATCACATGCCACTACTACTAATACTACTACTACTACATGCAAATTTTATGTACGTTTATTAAAAACGTTAGAAGAGAACAACTTAACCACCAAAATACAGGTACGTGACAACAAGGCGACGTTTCGAAACTCAATTGATTAATGTCAGCAAGACAAAATGGTTAGCAAAAATAGAATTGCAATAAAGAACACAAAAATTACAATTTACCAAATTTAAATTAAACAAAATATATTTAAAGTCAATAACTAGTCCATACTAAATAAAATAATGCTCAGTTTAAGCCAAGAGGCAATACAAAACGAGGTAATTGCAAAAGTATAATACAAAAAATATCTGAAGTTAACAGGCTACAGTCAGTGGCAGTCTATGGTTTTCTAAATCATCATATAACGACAACAACAAAAAAATAATAATTAAAAAAAATTTTACATTACGTGATCATAAGGGGACTACAGTTTCTTTAGCCCTTTCTTGGGACCGCTACTGACTACGGTCATGTCAGTGTTGAATAAAATATTGCAAAGCAAGGATATATGACAAGAGTGTGGCATTAACAAAGGTATATACACTGGTGTTCGAAAAAAGCACATCACCACTTAAATTTGTAATTGGCGTCCGAATAATGTAAGTTATGGCAATATTTCTTACAGATTGCATCAGATAAGATTGACACGCGTAGGTGATGACATATTAGTGCATCAGCTGTTACTTTCAGCTATATAAGCACGCTCTGCAAGAGTTGCAATCATTCCTTGCTTGTATCAGGATGGCGAGTTACGTGCAGTTGACGCCACGAAACAGGAGTGCTATTTTGGCTTCACGTGAGGAAGGATGTTCTTCCCGTCATATTGCTTATAGAATGTTTTGTAATCAGTCGACAGTGAGTAGATTTCTTTCCAAACTCAAGAATACTGGTTCTGCTGATAGAAAAAAAGGAACCGGACGCAAACGAGTCTCTACGCCAAAACAGGACCGCATTTTGAAGCGCTTATACCTTAAAGAAGCTTCTTCGTCTTAGCTGAACAGAGAATGGGAAGAACATACAGGAGTGGTAGCAAGTGCAGTAACAGCCGAAGACGGCTCTTCGATTGTTAATTTGGTGTAAGGAACATATCAAATGGACCTCAGAGCAGTGGAAGTCAGTTTTTCTTCGGATGCGAAGAAATTCGACCTGCATGGCTCTGATGCAAGACAGATGAATCGCCGTAGACGTGGTGAAGAATACTATCCAGACTGTACGTGTCTACAGTGAATTCCCTACTAGTCAAATTAAATGGGGGTGCCTTTCATATCGCAGAATAGGTCACCTGCAGTTTATAAAAAGTTCCGTAAGTGCCATTGATTATCTGGCTATATTGGAAGGCAAATTGCTGCTAACCATTAGAGCCATTTCAATCTGTTAAGTAACTGCATCTTTCAGGACGACTCTGCTCCTTGTCATCAGGAGAAATGTGTACGTAGGCACTTCTTTAGTTACTTTAGCTTCATTTCTGCATTAGAAGTTTGACAGTAATGTGTTTACATTTGTTTCAGGTGAAAAAATGGTTGGAATAACGGTCCATTACAACTGTTAGCTGGCTAGGAAACAGCCCGGACCTGAATCCCATAGAGAACTGTTGGCATGGTGTGGAATCTGCAGTTGCCAGAAAGAAACCAAAGACCCTCTGTGGCCTTGAATGGGTTCAGCACGCTGAATTCTGATGGGATCCTTCCATTTCTTCAGATTACGAACCTAAGGGGGAATAAATTCAAATTACGAAAGGACAGATGTAGAATAGATGTGCGGAAATTTGCCTTTAGCCAGCGGGTGGTTAATTGCTGGAACAAACTTCCATCTGTTGTTGTGGAAGTTGTGCAGGCAGATATGAAGTTCTCTGAGCAGTGCAGACGAGCTGCAAGAGTAGCGCATGGTGTCTTGTCAATGATATACATGAATTTTTCTAGCAGGGATAAGGAGGTGATTATTCCCTTGTATAAGGCAATGGTAAGGCCACATCTTGAGTACTGTATACAGGTCTGGAGGCCTCATTTCAAGAAGGATGTAGAGCTGCTGGAACGGGTACAGAGAAGGGCAACAAGATTAGTAAATGGAACAAAGGGTTGCTCTTACGAAGAAAGGCTTAAGTTTTGCAAATTACAGAGTCTGGAGACTAGGCACCGGCGAGGTGATCTGATAGAGGTGTATAAGGCTTTGAATGGTTTGAGCATGCTCAATGCCGATGGGATTCTTCATCTTTCTCAGAATAATCATCTCAGAGGGCATAAATTCAAATTGAGGAAGGACGGATGTCGGATAGATGTGCGGAAATTTGCCTTTGGCCAGCGGGTGGTTGGTTGGTGGAACCGACTTCCATCACTTGTTGTTGAAGTTGATAGCCTAAACAAATTTAAAGCTCAACTGGACAGGTATTTCGAACGAACGGAGGGGTGAAATGGGAGTGGTGTGTTTTTTTTTTTTTTTTTTTTGGCTGATGCTGAATAAGCTTGCTTTCTTGCATCATATGCCTCTGCTAATGCTAATGCTAATGCTAAGTTGATAGGTTGAATAAATTTAAGGAGGAACTGGACAGGCATTTGGAGGGAATGGTGTGATTTTTTTTTTTTTTTTTTTTTGGCTGATGCTGCATAAGCTCATACATTTGCTTTCTTGCATCACATGCAACTACTACTTACTACTACTAGATGAGGAAGCGATAATTCGTGTTTGGAACCACGAACTATTAGTTGATTATCTTTAGAAATTGATCTTTTCAATGCCTCGACGGTGTGCTGCTATCATCAGGGCCAGAGGCGTTTCAATTAAATATTAGTTTGCACCTGGCGAACTTTTCATTTTGTTTTAGAAGAGAACAATCCCATGTTCTCTTCTTTAACCGGTCCCATGCTGTTTCCTCATTCTTTAACTTTTCAATTTAGATGGTCAGCGCCACTTTTCTAGCCAATTTGTACCATTTGTTTCATTCTGCTATATTCAGAGGTCGCTTCGTGACATTGTTTGTCGCTTGCATTGAATTGTTTGGGAAGTTTAGCATGTTGGCATTTGCTGTTACCTTTTTAAATGATTAAAAGAAAGGTAAAAATTATTAGATGTTGGGAATACTTATTATCATTTGTTAGTAATGAAATATAAATTCTCAGTAATATGAACGAGAGAAGTTATTTATAGTTCATCGCTCTGAACTGCATGAAATATTTGATGAAACTAATAATGGTCGAGCCCCTTTCATTCTCGCTTCGTGATTGGCCACGAAGACACTAACAATCCCCGAGATATCATATGTATTGAGATAATCTTCGACCCAGTTGTGATTATCTTCACAACTGTGTGAAGTCTTCTCTTGAAACTCTTGGACCCAGTTGTGAAGATAATCACAACTGGGTCCAAGAGTTTTAAGCCAGTGCAGAGATGGCATTCGCCGACCGGGCTAGCCGGGTGGGTAAAGTGCCTACCTGGCAACCCAAAGGTCGTGGGTTCGATTCCCGCCTCGGGCTTGGATCAAAGTACTACAAAAACCTTGGGAGGTGCATTATGGCCACAGAAGCCTATGCGCCAACAACTACCAAGAAAAAAAAAAAAAAAAAAAGACGGCATTCATTCACCTCTTTAGAAAATGGTACCCCATGTTTTCATATATTCTAATGCAAACTTGCCAAGCTGCAGGCTGGCGTGTTGAAAAGGGTACCTGTATTCTCTCTTGATTGCTTGCCACTGAGATCCAAGTGAAAGCATCGGCATGGTGGAATAGATTAACGTGACCAACACTACGAAGTAAAGGTGTCATCTAGTTTCTTCTTTTGGCGTACATGTCATCATGATCATATGAAAGTTGGGAGGAGCAATACTTGTCTATCATTGCGTTTCGCAAATATCCCCAGAAGGGATATCTGCTTGTAAAGATTAACCCATAAAGCAACTAATTTTATTAGTTTTTTGTTTCCATAGTATAACAAAGGACTCTTCTGGTGTTACTCGGTTGTCTGTCTGTCTGTCCGTTTGTCACAGCATTGTATCTCTGGAACCAATCAACCTATTGACTTGAAGTTTTGCATGGGTTATGCCAACATAACACTGTATTGATCGTTGTTGACAAAAATTTGTCTGATAAATGTCGGGGGGAGTATAAAAAATGTTGTCAACAACCTATAGCTTATTATACACTGTTGGAAAGAGTTCAACGAGTAGGTTTAAAATATAATTTTAAAATATTTTTAAAATTAAAAATGGCGGCGCCAGACAGGAAAATGTGAGTAATTTTTGTTTCTCCCCCCTCTATTTCCATCACTAATGGAACTAAAAATTTTAAAATCACATTGGCTATACGTTATTCGATGCTTATCAAGGGAAAAACTATTCTGATTGAAATCTATCATTTACTTTTTGTGTTAAAATTAAATAACCAATTTTTTATTGCACTTTGATAGCGCACTTCTTTGTACTAAGTAACTCTCCTTTTGGGGACAAAAGGTTGCTAAACAGTTAGTTAATAATTTTATAAAGGTCATTTATAAATTTTTTGACGTGAAGTATTTTTTAACAATTTTCAAAGCTTCATTTGTGTCGACAAGGATGTACTCAGAAAGCCAGTGTTGGGGCAGTGGTGGTGGGGAGGTACCTGCGTGGAGTCTTGCACGGCCCTCACCTCCCAGTCACTTCTCCCACCCTTGTCATTTACAACTGGAAAGACTCGAATAGACAACATTTTCGTTAGTTCCTCACTTTTAATCCAATCCGGGGTACTAGAAACTTTTTTTTAGTTACCATAAAGCTCTCTATATGAGATACTACACTAATGACCATTTGTGACTATGGACCCTTCATCCTGAGTGTCCGGCACTCAATAGTTGACCAATTTATTTTTTCTTCAACTTATTTATTAAATTATCAAGTGTGTATCGTACTTCCTTCTGTGTGATTTGAATTACACACAGTGCTGTTTCACTACTTATATCTTTATGTATTGCAAACCTTCACCTAAAAGGATAAATTAGTTTTCTAGATTTAAAATTATTTTTTAAACCTTCCCCCCCCTTCTTTCTCGATATTGCATTGCTAAACGTGAGAAGTAAATGAAAATATGAAACTCATAGATGTACTTTTTCAATTTCTGAATAACCTCTAATTTTGATGTTGTTATGTTATATTGAAACTGAAAGAAGAACATCATTAAAAATTTCCAAAAAACACTAACTTAAGGTTGCATTTATCATGGTAAATTCAAAATTGCTGTTTGATTTAAGTGCCTTATCATCATGCATTCAAAATCACCTGCATTTTCATGGTTGATTTGATTGATTTGGTAGTTGTTGGCGCATCGGCTTCTGTGGCCATATTGCACCTCCCAAGGTTTTTGCAGTACTTTGATCCAAGCCCGAGGCGGGAATCGAACCCGCGACCTTTGGGTTGCCGGACAGGTACTTTACCCACTCGGCTAGCCCGGTCGGCTTGCATTTTCATGGCACTTGGCCTAAGTTGACTAGTGCAAGGATATCAAGAAGTTGAGGTACTGTATATGTAGATATAAAATAATAGAGCTAGCATTTGGGGGAGATATGGGTGGATAGATTTCCCTCCTCCAGTGTGAACGGTGATTATAGTTTTGTCAGGGTCATTATTAAGTCCTTGAGTCCTTGTGCAGTTTTAAATTTTCATAACTTCTGTTCTACTATACATGATAAAATCAATCTGTAAAAAATGTTAGAAATGTAATTTAGTGAAGTTTAGTATGTACTAAAAGTGATTCATTTATTTTATTGTAGTTTAGCAAATTATTATTTATTTTTTTTTTTTTCAGAATTAGGCTTGACCAAATGGCTCCAACAGAAGAGAAAATAAATTGTGTTCTATGGTTGGCCAAGTTAAAGTCTGTAATTGCAGTACAAAAAAAGATTTAGAACCCATTACAACAAAAATGCACTACACAGGAATTCCATAACTAATTGAATGAAAAAGTTTTAAAGAAACAGGTTCCGTTAATGATAAACCATGATCTTGGAAGGCTTAGTGCTTAGTGTAAGTGAGGAGCCGACCGGGCTAGCCGAGTGGGTAAAGTACCTGCCCGGCAACCCAAAGGTCGCGGGTTCGATTCCCGCCTCGGGCTTGGATCAAAAGTACTGCAAAAACCTTGGAGGTGCAATATGGCCACAGAAGCCGATGCGCCAAAAACTACCAAATCAAAAAAAAAAAAAAAAAAAAAAAAAAGTAAGTGAGGAAAGTGTTGCATCTGTAGAACAATCTTTTACAGCAAGTCCACGGAAATCAATTAAATTCCAAGAATAAATGTATGTAAAACTGTAATAAATTCTTTCACTTACCCTTTTTACAGATTGATTTTATCATGTATAGAATGCTAGTTAAGAAAATTTAAATCTGCATATGGACTTTAATATTAACCCTTTATGGTATTATACAGTTTTGTGCAGTCTTTGTCACGTGCATTCATCCCCTCTGTAGAGAGAGCGAGAGAAATTTCTGCATTTCTATTTTTTTTTTTTATGTATTATATAAAATAAAATATTAATATTATTAATTGATTTATTTTAATTTAAAGCTAACTGTTGCATTATTGTTGACATGTAGAAAATTTAATACAAATTTTCTTTTTTTTTTTTTTTTTTTTGTTTTAATTTAATTATTTTTATTTATTTATTATTTTATTATTATTTTTTTTTTGCTGGCTGGGTTTCGCTGTGGTACCAGTCACTGCAACTGTGGGTTGGGTGCAGGTCTAATTCAATGGACCCGAGTAGGACTTGAGGGGCAGTACTATACACTTTCCCCACATATAGTGCTCTGCGGCTAATCCTTTGGAAAGCACCCTAAACAGAAGTTTGTTGTAATAGATATACTCTGAATAGCTGTTTGTAGCATTTTATATTATTGTCAATATTTACATCATGTACCCGAATACCATTTTTAATGTATTTATTAGGTAATTAACATAACCCAACTTAACAGTTAGATTAGGTTAAGTTACATTAATGTAATTTTTATGAAATATTAAGTGTCTATAACTAATGTAATTTATATCAAAAATAATTAATAGTATAACTCTTATTATACAAATAAGACTGAACTTATGATACAGGTTTGGCCATACTGACTGTACCTAGATTCATTAAGATGTCACTGGTGATTGACATTGCAGCTAACAAAATAGTATCAGCGTATTGAATGAAATTCATATTTTTTATACAGTAAACCCTCGATTTAATGGAACGGACAAATAATAATACAGTAATGTATATATTAATTTACATATGTACATATTAATGTACATATAAATGCTGATGGAACTGATATTCGGGTGACATTTGAGTCAAGTGGACCCAATTTCGGCGAAGTTCGGACGGTCTGTGACAGCCATATCCTCTGCTTGCACCTTCACGATGTCGGGACCGTTAGTAATCCTGGGTATAACCTCCATGCACAAGCACTGTGGGTGACTACCCAGGTGTGAACCAACGTAAGCAGGGGTTGAGGTGTGGCGCCCACACCACATGGAGGAATTCCGCCCCTCTGTGTTACCAGGCAATACTAGGTGGAAGATGACTCTCATCAACCGGTGCAATACCACCACTTTGCTTATTGGAGGCTTGAAGTGGTGAAACCCATGTTTAGTCTCCAGAGCTAAGTTCCGGTCAACCCTTCCCCATTTCTCTTCCATCATGCAGTATGACTGATGACTTTTGAGGTTATTATGAACATCATGGCGAGATCCCATCTTCCTTACATTTCGAGGGTACAGCTCTAAAACGGTGTTCGCAGGCCAGACGCTAGTTAGTACACCAGACCGAACCTATTGGTAACTCTTTAGGAGGCTTCTGGATCAGCTAGTGTATAATCTTGCTACCTCTACTCTGCCAGATAGTGACTGGAGGCAGTCCGAGTAGTGTGTATGCGGGGGGGGGGGCATTGTCAAGGCCACGTTATGTCAAGGATCTGGGTATATTCTTACCATTTGTACGCCATATCCAAAAATTTCATTACTTCATACAGCATGTCCCCCCCACTTTTTCTTACTATTGAATACACCATGAATTGTCAAACTAATAGAGTAAGCTTATCTGTGAAAAGATCTAAACCTCCCAAACACTTCCTAGTTTATTTCACAAATATACATGGTCTCAATTCTAATCTCAGTGATGTCCATTTCCACTTGCACTCTGCCAAACCCCGTGTACTTTTTCTGACAGAATCTCAGTTATCGGTTGATTCAATCACTGATATCCGTAAATCAAAGTCCAAATTGAAACATCTGTAACTAATGTAATTTATATCAAAAATAATTAACAGTATAACTCTTGTTATACGAATAAGACTGAACTTGTGATACAGGTTTGGCATAATTTTATATTGTTTTATTGTTATATTTATATAAAACATGATTTTATATTGTACAGTACTGTATATTGTATTAAAGCCTTTTTTTTTTTACATTAATTATAATAAAAAATGCCACTCCAGGTTACATTCCATTTAACGGACTTTCGGCATTAACAGACACCCTTTCTCCCCTATTAGTCCGTTAAATCGAGGGTTTACTGTACTATTTTTTTTTACTAGAATGATAAGGTATGCTTATTTCAGATGTAGTTTATGAAAAGAATCTCACCCCCAAACGAGACCACCTAACAATTACAACATAATCTTATACTATACCACGCATGCTGTATTATGTAACATTCTTTGTAATGAAAGGCTGAAGTGACCTTCTGAAAAACCTAGCTTCTTTTTAATATGTAACCATTTCTGATCACGCATGACAGAGGCAACAGAAAGTACAATTGCTGAATTAAACAAGTTGTAATTCCAGGAGATCTTAGCAAGCAGTCATGCCCTTTAGGATTTGTTAATTGTTTGTTAAATGAACGCATTGAATGGTTTTTAAAGTATTCATGCATGAGAAGTGGACCAACTGAATGGAGGCACCAAATCATGAATTGATACCAACAGAATGAATCAGCCAACAATTTCACAGGTGAAAAATTTATGGGAGTTGGCAAAAAACAAGACATTTGTCATCTTTCAAGAAATAAGGAATCAGCAACACCTTTGATCTCACTGAAGGTCTTGCAGACTTTGAAGAATGCAAACATCCAGACTGTAATATTAGTAATAGATGAATATCACAATAAAGATGATGAGAATTTGGTGTTAGTGGTAGCAAATGTAAGAAAAAAAGTTTATAATGCATCAGCCAAAAAAAAAAAAAAAAATTTCCTTCCAATAATTCGTTTAGTTCTTCCTTGAATTTACTCAAACTTCCTGCTTACAAAACAAATGGAAGTTTGTTCCAACAATCAATCACCTGCTGGCTGAAGGCAAACTTGCATACATATATCCTGCAACCAACTCTCCTCAGTTTGAATATATGCCCTCTCACTTGTGTTGTCTGAGCAAGAGGAAGAATACCATCAGTATTTAACTTGCTGAATCCATTAAAAGTGTTAAATGCCTCAATCAGATAACCTCACAGGTGCCTAGTCTCCGATGCTGTAATTTGCAGAACTAAAGCTTTCTTGGTAAGACCACCTTTTGTTCCCTTTACCCATCTCACTGCCCTTCTCTCCACCCATTTCAACAGGTCTACATCCTTCCTAAAATGAGGCCTCTAGACCTCTATATAGTATTCAAGATGTGGTCTACCCCTTGCTTTGTACAATGGGATAATCACTTCCTTATCCTGCTAGCAAAGTTCCTGTGTATCATTGAGAAAACCCCATGAGCTGCCCTGGTAGCTGGTTTGCACTGCTCAGTGAACCTCATATCTAACTGCACAGTTAACCCCCCCCCCAAGGTCTTTTTCATTTTCCAGTGTAGTATCACACAATTGTTACTTTGATCTAGGATTACCAGTCAGCGGGTGGTTGATTGCTGGAACAAACTTCTATCTGTCGTAGAAGTTGACAGCTTAAATAAATTCAAGGCAGAACTAGACAAACATTTGGAGTGAATGGATGGATGGGTGAAATGGGAAGGGTTTTTTTTTGGCTGATGCTGTATAATCTTTCTTTCTTGCATCATATTCCAATAATAATGCTAATGCTACTTGTATGCAGTATGTTGCATTTGTCAATATTAAACTTCAACTTTACAAATTGGCACAGTTCATTTCTCAGTCCATCATTAACAAATCTGCCAGTCTTTGTATTGTCTCTCTTCTCCTACTCAACCGTCTCTTCATCTATAGCAGTAACTTGCCCTTAATGCCACACTGCTCCAATTTGTAAAGCTTTTGATACTGTTGCACATTTTTTTATGTGCAACAATATCAAAAGCTTTCCTGAAATCTAAGTGTATGTTATCAAAATTATTTTTTACATTCAGTTCCTTTGCATCATAGTATCAATGTGATTGGTCAGACACGATCATCCCTTAACAAATCCGTGATGTGACTGCATGGATTTGTTAAGCATAATTGCATTCCTGTCTAGTGTTCTGAGACAAATAAATACTTCATTGTACACAGACATTTTGTTCAGTGAGCACTTGAGTCTGTATTTCAGTTATATGGTATGAAATTTTTTTTTTCCTGAAATTTGCTTTGAATACATTTGTGAATACATCAAATATGAATACATTTTGTCATCTATAAATTATGATAATGTGAAATCTTTTAATATTAATATTAGTAGCAGCAAATTATGCAAGAAAAAAATAAAAAGAAGAAAACTGCCCACCTGATCTGTTTACCCTTCTAAAGCATCCTCGCTAAGTTTGTTAATTTACTTTACAGAAAATTATAGAAAATTTTTTTTTATATTCATTTAAAATATATTTTAATATATTATTCTGTTCTATAGAAGTGTTCATATGTATTTGTGTTTGTAGAAAGATAAGAGAAATTTACCTCAATATGATAAATAGAACACTTCTGTATGATACTCTACAGAAATTAAAACAAATGAAAGATTAATGCAAAATGATTACAGAAAAAATCAATTGAACGCAATACAAAATTAATTAAATTCAAAAAAATTTTGAAAAATGATTTTCTTACCTTGTTTTTGAAAAACGAGGAATGTTTAACTTACGTTACGTTACGAGGTAACGTTTAACTTACGTTTAACTTTAATTAATTTTTTTTTAATTGTTTTTTTGAATTTTAGTTAATTTTGTATTGTATTCAATTGATTTTTTACTGTAATCATTTTGTGTTAATCTTTTATTCATTTTAATATTCTATGTATCATATTGAAGTAAATTTCTCTTATCCTTCTACAAATATTGATATCAACGTAGAATGCATTGAGCATCATAGCTCTGTTATATACAGGCAGTTCTTGCTTTACGAGTTTTAGTTTTACAACTTCCCGGGTTTACGAGTTTTTTTTCCCCCAAGTATGAAGTAGCAACAAAATCGAAAATATGAACATTAATTACAAAAAATGAATGTTAAACATTCATAAATACCGATTTCCAAAACACGTGCATAGCTATACAATACAATGTACCCCGCTTTACGATATTAATCAGTTCCAGAGACACCACCATATTGTTAAAATACCGTAATGTGAACCCAATAATACATTGGTTTTTGGTAATTCATTTCAAGATCTCGGAAATTGAAATTTTCGCTGTATAACTAAGCTATTCATCTCTCTAAAATGTCATTTTTAAGGTCACGAGCGTGACCTTAAGCCATATAAAAGGTCGTGAGCGTGGTTTGTAAATTGTATTAGTTACCAATTCAAATCATTAAAATGCACTACACGTTCATCATTATCATATGTTCCGTTATAAGAATTTTTGTAATATTTGCCTTTGTAATATTTTTCTAAAGCACATTTCTGGAGGTCACGACCATAAAACAATTTGCACATACCGGTTTATTGGGCTTTTTTGTTACTGCAACAATTATAAACGGGTAGTAAACTTGATCTTCTTGCATTTGCTAAAATACCGATAGCTGGAATTATGTGGTGTTTTACATTATTATGGTGAAATATGTTTCCCCTTTACTGAAATCTTCAATCGTATAAAAAACATAAATAAATTTTCAGAATCTTCTCTTCGTTCTTTTTTTTTAAGCTGTTACACTTGTTACTTGTTAACTCGTAAACTTGTTACTCCTCGCGAATCGTGTTAGTTGCAATTTGTGTGTGCCATTAAAAAATGCTTATGCATGCAATCGTGAAATTTATAATTAAAAGAGAAGATTATTTTGGAAACAAATGGCTCCTGAAACATTTCTGAAGAAGACTACTCCTTGTGCAACAAGCCAACGGGGTGCCGAGCCAATAATGAGTGTTGATGAGTGTGCATTTAGTCGATGATGATGAAGAATAAACATTCTTTAACATTTGTAAGTCGTAAATAATTTCTTTATTATTATGATTTTCTTGATTTTAAAGGCTACGTTTTCATTTCTTTCAATAAATCAATCATTGTTTAAACATAAACTAGTTAGCTAACTAATTTCATTATTGTGAACATATTTTTAACCTTATGTCTATGGGAAATAAATTCCTGCTTTACAGGCGTGTGCTAGGAATGAATTAACTTGTAAAGTCAAGAACTACCTGTACTATCAAATTCATATATTTGTGTAAATTTGTACAGTAATAATCAATTGTTTTTTTTTTTTTTTGTTATTCTAGTATCATGTAGAAAATGAAGATGCATGTAATATTACAGATGACGATGATGATGATATTTTCTATAAACTGAAAAAGAAGAAGAAAAAGAAGCTGTTGTTGGAAAAGAGTTCTATACTAAGGCCAATCTGTTCAAAACTTCTTTTTATGAAAGTGAAACCACAAATTAGTTCTAAAGGATGGTCTTCTTGTGCTGATGGTTTTGAAATTCCAAATGACATCGTCACCAAGCCACTGTGCCTAAAGCAGAGTAGTAAAGCTGCATTATTTGCTGATGTGTCAGATTCCTTCACTATTTCTGATAATGGTATGAATTCATATTGTAATATGAGGCATTCTTAAAAATAACTAAACTACCCAGTTGCATGGTTGTCTCTTAATGATTGATAATAAATACATGTCTAAAATCCTTATATCATTAACATCTTGAACAAAATTTATATTTCTAAGCAAGTTCTTGTAGTCAGAATACTGCAAAGCCTATTCTAAATATACAGCTCCTCTCTATCAGTAAAACTGAAACATGTCAGTATTGGACATTACAAAAAAAAATATATATATATATTTTTTTAAATATATATTTATTTACTGTAAACAGTTATTTATCATATCACAGAAGTAGATTTGGAGGGGAGTGGAATTTCTAGTGTTATTTGCCAACTTCTTGACAGTGCTTTATTAACTAACATATGCTTCTGTTTGTCAGTCGCACAGTATACAGTGCTCATGTCATATTTTGTTAAGTGTCTGTATTCCAACAAATAAACAAGTAATGATTAGCAGCAAATGTTCAAGTTACCTCAGCTTATGAGGTAACTTGTAACTCAATATTAAGTGACAATTACTGTACAAATTGTTCTGCGCTGTTCAGAACGTGTTATACTAGATACACTCTGTTGTACAATTGTATTTTGTTTTGTTTTGACTTTCTGCAATGTGTATCTTTAAAAAAAATATGTGCTCTAAGTATATGTGATAAACCTAAAACTGAGGGATGGGGGAAAAATTATGAAAATTTCAAGTTTGTTTATGTGCTGTTAAAATTTTTTTGATTTTTTATAAATAGGATGATTCAGGACTTTCTTGCCAAACTTTATTACTGATCACCCAGTACCAAATGGTATTGGGTGATCAGTAATAAAGAGGTTCTTATCAACCTAAAAACATTTTCTTACTAAGTTAGATTCAATTTTATTAGTCATCTACTACTCACTCAATACTTCTCATTACCTTGTTTATTTTGAATTGTTCTAATGGGATAAATAACATGTACAACCAATGCATATAGACTCAATAAAATAAAATCGCTCCATTCATCTAACTGCATCTGAACAGTGGTCAGAGTTGACTAACTACTGTACACTTGTTCCAAAAGCAATTCTTACTTTTGGAACAAGGAACTTGGCATATATCCTGAGTTCTTGCAGACACTTTCACTTTTATTAGAAGCGGTCAGCTATTTCTGCATGGTGTAACACCTCTGCAGTATCAAAATTAGCAAAGGGCTTAGCTAAATGAAAATTTCCTTCAGCAGTTGATTGGTTCAGAGGAAACAACTATCCAAGCCTACCTTCATTTGATTTTTACTTTTGAGAACACCTAAAGCAAGTAGAATGCAAGATTGAAGTGTTGACTCACTTCAAGACATGAAATCAGCATATTCAACATGCTTCTAAAGGAGTGCACGGCATCCCATATTGGTTGCATGATCTGTGAGAATTGCTTGTTAATGTGAGGCATGTATATAGGTTGAGGTGAATATTTCAAGCATTTATGAATTTTTTCATTTTTTTAAAGAAAGTACAGTAAATCCTTGTTAATCCGGATTAAGCGATAATCCAGATTAATGAAGCAAAAGATAGCTCTAAAAGACAAAAAAAACTTATAACACAAATAAATGGAAAATTTAATGATATAGATAGTGCTGATAAAAATAAATAAAAGAAATCACTGTAGAGCCTTTATTTAAAAATTATAAAAAAAGACAATACTGTATATTTATCCATTGATAGATGGATAAATGTACCGTCTTTTTATACATTTATCAGGTGGCATTTGTGTCGCACGCCAACACCACTTGATCGTTGCTGTGAATATCACTTGAATACAGCTTCTTCACTTGAATACAGCTTCTTTGACTATCTATTTGATACACTGCTTTTATCCCTCCCCACATCGAATTTCAAAGCAAATGCCTTTATAGATTCTTTTTCTTTTTTAATAACGACACTGTCCGTTGGCCAATACCAAATTCTTCAGCAATTTTTTTTCAAGGAACATCATTTTCAAGTTGTTCTATCACTTTGAGCTTGTCATTGATAGTTAAAATAACGTGTTTTATTTTACTTTTCAATTCTTTAGAACCCATAATTATATAAAATGTGTTAACTTATGTACATATATACGTATAAATAAGTACCCAAATGGAGTGCATCAATAGCATCCATCCGACTCGGAGTCAACAATAATACCAATGTAATGTAAGATCCGTCTCTCTCTGCACTATGGCGCCTCCGTAGCCAGGTGGGAAGGAGCAGCAGTGCGTAGCATACGCTTCTTGATTAGACCGGGGTTCGAGCCCGTCACCACCAAATACGGAGGATGCGGAAAGGTCAAGGGAATGACCACCGCATATTCCCGGAGCAATATGGCCTTAGTCGCTAATGCTCCTAAAAAAAAAAAAACCAAACAAACCAAACAACCTCTCTGCACTGTCAATCAGAGTGACTGATCTGCCTTCCTAAATCCCGTATGTCTTTCAAAGTATTCAACTGTGAACAGAATTTTTCATATTTAGATCTGGATTATTTGGCATCTAGATTAACTGTAACCGGATTAGCAAGGGTTTACTGTAATATAATAAATAAAATTATGAATTAAAGATTGTTTGAGTACTTTATATTTAAATAGCAAAATTTCAAATGCAAGATACTTTTAGAAATATTTATAAGTGTTTTTTTTCTTTGTTATTGTTTTCTGCAGATGGTAATGTTCTCTTCTGATTCAGTGTAAACACCTCAGATTTTGTATGTTCATCATGGAGGATAATCAAAAAATTTATTCCTTAAATTTTGTGGAAGTGTTCTGAATCACCCTGTATGTTTTTGTAGGAAATTTGAGGAATAAATTTTTTGATTAACCTCCATGATGAACATACAAAATCTGAGGTGTTTACACTGAACCAGAAGAGAACATTACCATCTGCAGAAAACAATAACAAAGAAAAAAAACACTTATAAATATTTCTAAAAGTATCTTGCATTTGAAATTTTGCTATTTAAATATAAAGTACTATTAAATATAAAGTACTAAAATTTTGTGGAAGTGTTCTGAATCACCCTGTATGTTTTTGTAGGAAATTTGAAACTAAAACTAAATTCTAAGTTTGTAAGACAATATTTAAAGAATAATGAAAATCTAAGAATTTCAGTCTGCATAGAGTGAAGTCTGTCTTTATTTCTTAAAGGATTACAGATATTTAGTATATAAATAGTGGCAAATGATGCAAGGAAGCAAGCTTATATAGCAAAAAAAAAAAAAAAATGCTACCCACCTCATTTCGCCATCCCTTCTAACAGTTTGGGTAAATATTCCTTAAATTTATTCAAATTACCCACCTCCACAATTCCAGATGGCAGTTTGTTCCAACAATCAGTCAACCTTTGGCTGAAAGCAGATTCTCACACATCTGTTCAACAACCATAATTTTTCAATATAAATTTATGTCTTCTTAATGTCTGGCTTCAATAAATATAAAGACTGCACAACAGGTATAGACTGATAATTAAATTATACAGAACTCTTTCTTTATTTAATTTCAAGCTTACTTGACATCAGAGAAGTACTTGTATTTCTTTAAGAAATTAAAGACACTTCATTCTACAGTGGTTGGTGTTTAGATTTTAACTTGGGTTAATAATATAATGTAATAAGGATAAATGTTAATAATATAATGTGGATTAATATTAATTGGTTAATATAGATTATTCGTAGATCAAATGTTAATAAATACCAGTGTACATGAATTGCTGCTCTTATTACATCAACTTTACATACCTAAGACATAGGTTGATTATTAAGCTGTATTTCAGGGCTATTTGGCCCCACTGAGAACAGTCTTCTCCTTCGGGTGAAGTGTTACTTATTCGAAGTAGTGCAATGTCATAGCAACTCATCGTGAAGGTATTCACAATATGAGATGTAACTTAAACGATGCCGCTATTGCAAATTTGCTAAACTATAATTAGCTGTGTATAAATGATGCAATTGCGCTAAAATACATATAGTCTAATCTCTTTCACAGCTTGAGGCTTAAGCCCTTAATGCATTAGAGAATAGTTTTAGGATAACTTAAGTACGTACTTTTAGAGTAACTAATCATTCATATAAATGCAGCTTAATAATAAACTTGTATCAGTATGTGAAATTGACAGCGTAACAAGGACAGTAGTTCAAATATGTTGTTTATTATTTTATTTTTGTTATTCATTAATTTGATCTACAAAATTTTAATCAATTAACTATTGAATTTATCTATTAATTGTAAATTGATGTATTAATATTTATTAATTCACTTAATTAGTTTAAATAAACTACAAATTAATTATAGTAAAAATTCTGTATAATTTATTTAATTTAATATGTGCAGTCTTAACAGTCACTGAAGAAGTTGCACAGGATTTACCATGCAATATCTATGAATTATCTGTATTCCTTTAAGAAATTAAAGACATTCTATGCTGGTTGATGTTTAGATTTTCACTATCCACCATTTTGATTTAACTGCATACCATGCCTGGCGCCTCCGTAGCCAGGTGGGAAGGAGCAGCAGTGCGTAGCATACGCTTCTTGATTAGACCGGGGTTCGAGCCTGTCACCACCAAATACGGAGGATGCAGAAAAGTCGGGGAATGACCACTGCATATCCCCGAGCAATATGGTCTTAGTTGCTAATGCTCCTAAATAACAAACAAACAAACAAGCATACCATGCCACTAAAAGGACAACTAAGGCAAAGTTTAAAAATATATATACAGTTGTTTGTTATTTGGTTTTTAGGAGCATTAGCAACTAAGGCCATATTGCTCCGGGATATGCGGTGGTCATTCCCTGACCTTTCCACATCATCCGTATTTGGTGGTGACGGGCTCGAACCCTGGTCTAATCAAGAAGCATGTGCTATGTACTGCTGCTCCTTCCCACCTGGCTACGGAGGCGCCTAGATATATACAGTACTCTGCAGTTGCCATCTGCTACCAGATTGTATTACAAGGTGAAATAAGGAAAACCTTATTTCACTTAACCATACATTATAAAGAGGTACACAAAGATATACATATTGCATTTTGGCTACTGGAATATTACAGTATTGTATAAAATGCAGATAACTGGTTTATCCAAGTAATTGGAAGACCATATTTTTTGCTGAGTGCCTAAGATGTTAGTTACTATGGCTGCCTTTTTCCTAATTGTATATTTTTTAGAATATTTTTGTGTTATTGTGCATGTTTTTGTGTAATTGGTTACACAAAAATAAAATATAGCATATAAATATCTAGGAATGGCTAAAACCAAAATTGAGCCCCTCTGTTCACACTGTTGTTTACTAATGTGCATACACCAGAGTATATGGTGTACCAGAGAATCACAGTAGTATACCACATTACTAAATCACCTTTCCTTCTTGAATTTCCCCTTCCCGCAGTGGAGGGGCAATGAAAGAAACTTCTTTCACCTAAGGGGAGGGTAAATTTGAGTTTGCTGTTGCCTTACTTTTCTTTTATCTTATCAGACAAACTCTTCACTTTATCACAAATAACACTTTGTGTAAGAGGAATTTTTTTCTTTTTTTCATTTGACTCATCAACCCACAATGAGAGTAACTGTTCCATTTTTCCAATCACAGGACCATGCAAGTATTACCTAAGAGTTGTAATAGTTTCCTGGTTCCACTTTCATTTTTTATTTTAAAGAACAAATTTATGAAAAATTCTAAGGCATAATATTAAAGTACACAATAAACACTGATAATGTAGCACACAGTAATTATAAACACAACTTCACAAACAGAGTTTTTTCAAATTAATTCACCGTTACATAAAGAGCCACTACTGTACACAACATTGTATAGAGAAAGAGCATATATATATAGGAATATATTCCTGAATGCACTGTTTGCCATTAATGCATACTCAGTAGCATTGTGCAGTGACTTTTTTTTTAAGGTGGTAATGCAGAATAGGATTTTCCAGAATTTTTGGTGAAAACTAACAAACTTACTAGAAAATTTTCAAACCGGCGGCTGTTCAAATCAGAATAAATGAAACCATTCTAAATGAAGGGTCCACTGTACTTAGATTTCAGAGAAACATTTGATACTGTTGCACATAAAACACTGCTATACAAATTGGAGCACTATGGTATTAAGGGTAAGTTGCTACTATGGATAAAGGAATAGTTGTGTGGAAGAAGACACAGTGGTTTAATGGGTACTGCTCTTCTTAGACTACTGTTATTAGTGGAGTCCCCTGGGGTTCAGTGCTGGGCCCATTATTGTTCTGTATTTATTAATGATACAGATGAAGGTATATCAGGCTTAATGTCTAAGTTTGCAGATGATACAAAGGTTGGCAGAGTTGTTAATGACAGTAATCAAAGTAAGTTACTGCAACCGGGTCTAGAAAAATTAGACAGATGGGCTGAGAAATGACAGTTGAAGTTTAACATTGATAAATGCAAGGAACTACATATGAGTAGTAGCAATCCTAGATTAAAGTACCAACTGTGTGGTATTATATATTTAGTGTAGTGGAAAATGAAAAAAAATCTGGGCGGGGGGAAATTGTGCAGCTAGGTATGAAGTTCTCTAAGCAGTGCAGACTGGCTGCCAGGACAGCTAATGGGGTTTTGTGAATGATACACAGGAACGTTTTTAGCAGTATAAGGAAGTGATTAGCCCATTGTACAAGGAAGTGGTTAAGCCACATCTGGCCGACCGGGCTAGCCGAGTGGGTAAAGTACCTGCCCGGCAACCCAAAGGTCGCGGGTTCGATTCCCGCCTCAGGCTTGGATCAGAGTACTGCAAAAACCTTGGGAGGTGCAATATGGCCACAGAAGCCGATGCGCCAACAACTACCAAATCAAAAAAAAAAAAAAAAAAAAGCCACATCTTGAATACTACATACAGGTCTAGAGGCCTCATTTTAGGATGTAGAACTGTAAGAATGGGTGCAGAGAAGGGCAGTGAGATTTGTGAGGGGGATCAAAAGGGTGGTCTTACTAGGAAAGGCTTCAGTTTTTCAAATTTCAACCTCTGAAAACTAGACACCTGCACCTGCAAGGAGATCTGATTGCAATGTTTAAGAATGGATTGAGTTGCCCAATGCTGCTGGAATCCTTTCCCTTGCTCAGACTACACATTTGTGGGGGTATAAATTCAAATTGAGGAAGGATTGTTGTAAGTTGGATGTGTGGAAATTTGCCTTCAGCCAGAGGGTGGTTGATTGTTGGAACAAACTCTCATCTGGTATTGTAGAGGTGGTTAGTTTGACAGATTATTAGTGGAGATGGACATATAATGTGGGTATTTTCTCTTTTATTTTAATGGGTGATACTATATAAGCTTATTCTTGGCACTTTGTGTCATTTACTGCTACTAATACTGATTTCACACTTTTTGTACATAATTTGCACTTGTCTATTGGTTTTGTAACAGCTATAATACATGAAAGAGAATGGGACTTTGGCACTGGTTTCCATGGTTTAGAAGAAGAGAATACAGCAGAACCAGTGGAAGCAGTAACTAAAATAAACAAGTTTTAATACGACAAGTAGCTTTCGGGGTCTTTACTACTTCCACTGGCTCTTTTGTATTCTCTTCTTCTAAGCTGTAATACATTATTCATTAGCACTGCTGTTATCTGGGCTTTTGTAGTGTTACCAAAGGATAAAAATTAGTTTGGCATAGACAATAAATGAACAGTAATAAAATATGAATTGCAACGAATATACATTTTTTTTACAAAAAAAAATCTCTGAGTTTACTAATTTTGTATGCTGTATTATGACATGTAATAATTACATGTTTTATAATTTTTTTATTTGTATTTAAAAGTACACATACAAAGAATTGTAATTTTGATGACTGCATCTCCTTTTTTTAGTAAATACAGTTTTCTGTTTTTAATATTCTGGAAATATTTGTTACAGATCATGATGAAATTGATTGGTCCTTAAGTGAAAGCAATGGATCAGATGTCGAAAGCAGAAATTACAACAGTAATTCTGAGTCTGAGGAATCTGAAAGGCAACAGATTCTAAGCTATAGTGACTCTTCAAGTTCAGAATGTTTTCATGCTTTGAGAGATTGCAAAACCAACTCAACAGAGGTGGAAAAAAATCATGACATAGAAGTGTTTTCTAGTCAGAATATTCAGTCATCAGAGCCATCTTTAGAACAAAATCATGATATAAAAGTGATTTCTAGTCAGAATATTAACTCAATAGAACTGCCTTTGAATCAAAATCATGATACAGAGGTAATTTCTCAGAAAATTGTGTTAACTATTGTTTTAAATGTCTGTTTATTGTAGATCTGACATAATTTTTAAGCTTCTCGATTTTCTCATTTTAGTAATTCTATTATTGTAGTAGTAGTAATAATGTTGGCATGTGATGCAAGAAAGCAAGCATATGAGCTTATGCAGCATCAGCCAAAAAAAAAAAAATTTACACAACCATTCCCTCTAAATGTTTTTTCAGTTCCTCCTTAAATTTATTTAACCTATCAACTTCCACAACGACAGATGGAAGTTTGTTCCAGCAATTAACCACCCGCTAGCTAAAGGCAAATTTCCGCACATCTGTTCTACATCTGTCTTTCCTCAAGAGATGAATCTGTTACGTTCATGTTTTCCCATGCCAACTGCATTGGTATTTAAAGTAGAGATGAAAGTTCTGTTGAGTATCTTTTATTTCTAAACAAGTTTGTGAATTATGCATTCTTGTAGGAAGCAGCATAGGCTAGGTTTTGCTGTACCCTTTTTCTTGAAATGGAAATTTAGATTTTCTAAACTAGAAAAAAAAAAAAAAAAATGTGGTTGAGTGGATTGGTAGATGACTATCCATTGGGAGGGTAATTATTTTGACCATTGGTAATTTTTTCCTGGCATATGCAAGAAATGGATATGTTTGTAAATTCATGTATCCACAAGTCAGTTTGCCTATTTGCATGCTGAAAAACCTGTGTAAATGTTGAGGAAGGATTTACACTTAAGACAGGCAAAGTCATCCCTGAGTGAAAACTGCTTTTTTTTTTATCTGTCTATATTGTTTACATTACTCCTTTGTGTCTTATCAAGTAGTGCTGGTCAAGTTGTGCTTTTGACCACAATGATATGTTCTCCAGTATCAAAAAAGCTCAAAGATCACTACTCACCTGTGTTGTTATTACCAGGGAAAATGAGAGAAATTCCAGTAGAGTTTGTGGCCACAAATGGTAAATCAGCCAGCCCCAGGGTATTTGCATTCCAGGAAGGTAACACAATAATATTTGTAACACTTTCCTGAAAATATTTGTCACAATAATATTTGCTGCATTACGAAAAAAAAAAAAATAGTGAATGTCACAAGAACCTTGGCGGGGAAAAAAAGAGATTAATACCATATTGCTGTTCCATTTTTATATTTGTTACATATATAGGCAGAATTAATAGCCAATTTATTATTTTTTTCTTGTTGAAATATGTTAATTTCAGAATATTTTTTATGAATATTGATTAAATTTGTTGTGTTGGAGTAATTCTAGAGTTTCATGCAATGAATGCCTTCACAGACATAAATTTGGCATTTCAGATTAACTATTTCATGTTTCCATTTTATGATACTAATATTTTTCCGAAAGTTTAACTATAATTAATAACCTTTTTTTTTTTTTTTTCCCCATCAAAACTACTGTGTATTTTTAGTGGCAAAAAAACATTTACAAAATTCCCAATTTTTAGTAAAAAAATAAAGCATTGCAATCAACTGGTAAGGGGTCAAGCACAATTCAAAAAACTGGACACTTTTTTTAAAAGATTAAAGTTAAAACCTCTGTCCTGTCAGGTTGTGTGATACCATTTATATTACAAAAAAGGGTAACACTACTGCTGGGTTAATTGAGAACATACTCATTATGTATGTGAGGGCATGGAAAGTACAAAGTCCTTTTACTGTGTAATTGATCTTTTGGACTATCACTGAGTTTCTTTGGTGTTGTATTTCCAATAAACAGTTGACCCTTTAATTAATGCTGGTTATGCTGCCTAATAATTAAGGTAACCTTACAAAAGGATTAGATGTTATTAATAATTAAAGAGATTACAGGCATTGCTACAAAAATAGCACCCAATATGAACGCTATACTGGAATGTGATTGGATAGTATCGTTGCCAAATAAATGGCAATGAGCATGACACGTTATTAGTTGTTATTTGGTTTTTAGGAGCATTAGCAACTAAGGCCATATTGCTCCGGGGATATGCGGTGGTCATTCCCTGACCTTTCTGCATGCTCTGTATTTGGTAGTGATGGGCTCGAACCCCGGTCTAATCAAGAAGCGTGTGCTATGCACTGCTGCTCCTTCCCACTTGGCTACGGAGGTGCCACATTATTAGTAACAAAGTGTGTGTGTGATGCATTTTTATTTTGTATGCAAGTGACGCATGCATTCCATGGACAGGACTTGTTATAGTGGAATGGTTTGTTCTTATATATTTGTAACACAGTACAAAAGCTATTTTTTTATTTTATATCTTTCTTTGTGATGAATGTTACAGGAAGTTGTTTAGATATATTAAAACAAATGATGTGCATCCTTGATTTCCACCTCATGGTATTGGAATAACCATCAAAATAGGTACCATCAGTATTAAAAGCTTAAAAGGCAAAGAAGTAGGATGAGCTTAACGTAAGGCCACTGCATAATTCAAGGGTGACTGTTTCATTTGCCATTTCAGGCTATGGCATCACTAGTTCTTATCTTTACTGAGGGATTACTCGAGAAAGCCCCACATCCTCAAAGCTAGGCTTGTGAGGAAGCATTTCTTGTCCTGACCCAACAGCAAAGTCTCCCCTTCTTGTGCTGTAACCTGTTAATAAGAAAGCCAGCTAATATGGCAACTGAATGAATGGAGGTGACTATAAATATAGAACTGATCTGGTAAGATTACAAACTGAAAACATCAATATGGTAAGACATCAGTTGAGAGTGAAACTAGCTGGGGCATCCCTTGGATTGATGAGGTCCCTGCTATACTTGTCAGAGAACTGGGACATGGTGTTAAATATAAATAAATGAATAAATGTCCATTTATACTCAGAACAGCTGATGCTAGAAGAGTTTGAAACTTCATTGTGATTGTTTTATTGCAGCTGACATAACAGCACAGCAGGCTAACAATGGGCTGTGCACTGTTTTGTGGCAGCATAAAGGCTTGCTCTCGCAATATGTGAATTTGCTTCTGTGCACATCACTTCAGGACCACAGCCAGCCCTCATGGTATTGGAATAACCATTAAAAGAGGTACCATCAGTATTAGAAGCTTAAAAGGCAAAGAAGTAGAATTAGCAAAACCAGTAGTATACTCTTCTGAAAGTAATGTATGCTACAAAGAAGATTTAGCAACAGTTTTGGAAGAAAGTTTAATTGGCTACCAAATGTCCAAAATACATTAATTGAATAGGGTTGTGTAGGCAATATTTAATATGGAAATTTAGGTGATGAAATTTGTCTGTGCATGGAGTCCCCTTGAACACTCAAAAAAAAAATGAAATAAAAGACTAATATTTTACAAGGAGCAATAGAAATTAATGACAAAGAAAGAATAGTAGTGGTTGGAGATCTAAATAGTAGGACAGAAAATAAGAAATTGTATAGAGAAAAATAAACGTAACAGTAATAGCAAAAGGTTATTGTTATTGTATCAAATTAGAATTTTGTGCATGCCACACCTTCTTAATTACAAATACAGTATTTTAGCATAAAGACAGCCCCAAGTTTACATGGAAGGAATATAATAGAAACAAGAAAAGAATATAATAAATCATTTTAGGAAAGAATCTTTTATGCAGTTTATTATAATTTGAGATTGAAAGTGCTCATTCTCAAAACGTCAAATTGGAAGATTAGATTGTTGATTAAGTAACCAGAAATTAGAACAAGTTTTTCAAAGAGATGCTGAAAGAATTGAATCAGCTGTCTATATTGAAAGAGAAAGTTAGTAATTTTGTATGTCTAGGAAGAACTTTTAATGAAGATGGAAAATTGGGCACAGAAATAAACCAAATAATAAGTAAAGCAAGTGTAGGAAACTAGTTAAATTCATTTTCAGCAAATTAAATATGAAAAATACAAGATTATCAGTGACAAAAGACAAAATTAAGATTACAAACGTTTAACTTGTAGGTTAGTGTGATCTTAATTTTGTCTTTTGTCACTGCTAATTTTTATATTTTTAGCTCAGCTGAGAACTGGATAAGAAACAAAAGAATTGATCTAAAGTTAAAATCTTAAAAAAAATGACAGTTTTAAGAAAATTAAATAGTGCTAACAAATAGAAGCAATGGCAAGATCATTATTATTATTAATAGCCATATGGTGCAAGGAAGCCTGAAGCTTATGCTGCACTAGGAAAAAAAAAAATTCCCAAGTTACCCTGAAAGAGAGAGAGAGAGAGAGAGAGAGAGAGAGAGAGTCAAAAGTAGAAGAGAATCACCAAGAAAGAGAAGAATGATGATATCCAGCTCAGGACCCTGGGTGTGCCAAGCCAGGACTTACCAAATGTTGAGCCCCTGTGGTTATATTAGAAATGGAGTAACAAGGAAAAAATCTTGGGGGGGGGGGTGACAAGTATTCAATCAGAGGTAAGTGAAGCTAACTGTCAATGGTATATGGATATGTAGAAGGGGTGGGAGAAGGGAGAGTAGCTAAGCAGATATTAAAAAAAAAATGATAATAGACAGGCAAAGAGGAAAGTGGATAAATATTGTCAAGCAAGCTTTAAAGGAAAGAGGATTTTAGATAACACTAAAGGAGGCTTTAAAGATCTAAGAGAAAATAAGAGAGCATGGAGAGAAATAGTGAATGGAAGGCTGGTGGGCCAGATTATATTGTAATGGGACTGGTCCCATCCTTACTAGAGTATATCAGATTCGGTTAATGATGATGACAGTAATGTACATGATACTGTTATCATAGTCAACCATATTGACAAAGATTTTGATACCATTTCTTGCTGATCTGCAGTGTATTTATCACTCAAGAACTTGCCTTTGAGCACATTACTTTTGGCAAGATGACCTGCAACACCACTTCTCTTATTCTCACTGGGATGACTCATTTCATAGGCAGTTACACACACCCACACTTGCTCTTGATCTTGCATTTCCATGTGTATTCTGTGCATAATTCTCAGGAGGTATGATCATTATGGAGCTAAGCTTATAATTCAATCCCTGTAGAAATCCTATTACTACCAAATGTCCAAAATACGTTATTCTAATTTTGTTTATGAATAAATTAGGAAAAATCATATTAAAAGAGAGAGAAATCCATCCCATTTAAAAATACAGCTTTAAATCAACCCATTTGTATTAACTAAAACCTTAAGTTAAATAATCAAAGACAATTTGAAAATCAAATCTCATGCCATCTTTTGTAAACATCCCAGTGAAATGAAGCATCATAAACTTGCCTTAAAGTATTAGTCTTTTGACCATCCTTTTTCAAAGAGATGCTGAAAGAATTGAATCAGCTGTCTATATTGAAAGAGAAATATCTCATTTATAGCCTTGGGTAGGAATGATGATAGTCAGGAATCTTTCCATATCCTCAGATTTCCTTAATAGTTTTAGGGAAAACAAATTATAATCTATTAACAAAAAATGACATGAAGGAAAGATTAAAGTTTTTCATCAGAGGCCCAGGTGCATTACCACCCATCCTACTAATAACCTCAGGTTCCAATTAGGAAAGACTTTTAAGAATTCCTACAGTACCCTATGAGATTCAAACTTAGACTTCTCCAAATGAGTGACATGGCAAAACAAAGAGAATCTTCACCATTCAGGTGAAATGATTTCACATTTCATCTCAGTTGGTATACCACAAGTGGAGCCCTTTTTGTACTGTTATTTGTTTCTTTAATTTCTCATTTTCATCACTTCCCATAATTTCTTAAGCTGGTAATAAAGGTAAAGTGCAGCCATTATCAACCCACTGCAGGATGGAAGCCTCCTCAACAATTCATGCTTAGGGAAATGGACCATAATCTGCCACGCTGGTTCAGTGCAGGTTGGCAAATCAACCATATTCAGCAGTCAGGGGCTTGAACCCCGGTCTGCTCAAAGAGCATGTGCTACTGCACTCCCGCTCCTGACCACTCGGCTATGGAGGTAAAACCAAAGTTGCAATCCATTTCTCATTCATTGAAGAGGTAACTAGTAATAGTTTTATTATGTATTAACATATTGTCATTTTTAAATATCTGAGGTCTTAATAGTAATAGTAATGGAGGCATGTGATGCAAGAAAGCAAGCATATGAGTTTATGCAGCATCAGCCAAAAAAAAAAAAAAAAAAAAAAAATTTCACACATCCATTCCCTCTAAAGTTTGTCCAGTTCCTCTTTGAATTTATTTAAGCTATCAACTTCCATGTTGATAGCTTAAATAAATTCATCCACCCGCTCGCTAAAGGCAAATATCCACACATCTATTCTACAACTGTCTTTCCTCAATTTGAATTTATGCTTCCTCAGATTCATAATCTGAGGAATCAGAAGAATTCCAGCAGAATTCAGCATGCTCAACCCATTCAAGGCCTTATACACCTCAATCAGATCACCTCGCAGGTGCCTAGTCTCTAGCCACTGCAATTTGCAGAACTTACGCTTTTCTTGATAATTGTTGAGCTTAGTGAAGAGAAGGAAAACTGCCTAACTGGGACACATCTTTAGAAATGAGAAATATAAATTGCTTCAAGTAATAATAGAGGGAAAGAGGAATGGGGAGGAGGAAACTTTCTTGCCTGAAAAACATCTGCAACTGGGCTGGCAGATCAGCTGAGGATCTTTTTCATCTCGCCCAAGACAGAATTACAGCGTGGTGATCGCCAACCTCCAGTAGGAGGCAGCATCAAAAGAAGAAGCCTTTCTTGGTAGGAGGAACCCTTCTTTCCCCTCACCAATCTTGTTGCCCTTCTCTGTACATGTTCAAGCAGCTCTACATCCTTCCTAAAATGAGGCTTCCAGACCTGTACGCAGTACTCAAGGTGTGGTCTGACCATTGCCTTATACAAAGGGATAATAACCTTTTCTCTACTAGCAAAATTCCTGTATATCATTGACAATACCCCATGATCTGCTCTGGCGGCCTGTTTGCATTGCTCAGAAAACTTCATATTTGACTGCACAATTACTCCCACGTCTTTTTCATTTTCTACCACCCCAAGTATAGTACCACACAGATGGTATGTTTCTCTGGAGTTACTTCTACCCATATGCAGTACTTTGCATTTGTCAGTGTTAAACTTCAGTTGCACCTCTCAGCCCACCTGCTCAAATTTTCAAGATCCTGTTGCAGTAGCACACTGCGATTACTGTCATTAACAACCCTGCCAACCTTTGTGTTACCTGCAAACTTTGACATTAAGCCTGATATACCTTCATCAATATCATTGATACAAAATAACAGTGGGCTGAATCCTGGGGAAACCCACTAATAACGTTAGTCCACGAAGAGCAGCGTCCATTAATTACCACTCTCTGTCTTCTCCCACTCAACCACCCTTTTATCCATTCTGGGAATTTACCCTTAATACCATACTGCTCCAGTTTTTACAGTAATCTTCCATGCACAACAGTTTTCCTGAAATCCAATTATATGATATCAAAATTATTTTATTCATTCAGTTTCTTTGTAACCACATCATAGTATCCAATCAAATTTGCCAGACAAGACTTTCCCTTAACAAACCCATGTTGTGTGTGAATTATTACTGCAGTCTTGTCTAGATGATCCTGCAATGCATCTTTAACCAGTGACTCCATTATTTTCCCCAGAACATAAATTAAACTAACTGGTCTGTAATTACTTGTGTCACTCTTAGATCCCCCATTGTGAATTGGGGATACATTTGCACATCTCCAGTCCATGGGGACTTCCCAAGTCCAAGGATGCTCTCATAATTATGGCTAAGAGTTTGCTTACTTCCTTTGCTGCCACCTTTAATATAACTGTATAGATCCCATCCACCCGAGGTGCTTATCTTCTCTTTAAATTCAACAATTTCTCCTCCACTTTGCTCTCAGTTATTACAAAATCATTAAGCACCCTGTTACAGTTTGATAAACTTCTGGCATTTTCCTCCCTTAATAACTCTTGTGTGAATGTAGATGCGAAATACTCATTCCAATTATCAGCTATCTGAACAGGATCATCAACAGTTGAACCATCGATATCAAGTGCACCAATCTGTTTCATCCCTTTCCTTCTAGAGTTTATATAAGTAAAAAAATCCTTGCTGTTTTTCTTAGCATCATTTTCCGAAGATTTCTCATCTGCCTTCGCTTGCCTAATCTTCTTTGTGACTTGATTACAGACTAGCTTATATCTGCCATAGGCTTCTGTGTCTCCTGATAATTTATATGCATCCCATGCATTTTTCTTCTCTGCCACAAGTCTCATTAATTCATCTGACATCCATTTAGGCCTAAACCTTGAACAATATTTCTTAATAGGTATGAAAAGCCTAGTAGCTTCCACGATTAGTTCCTTGAATGCTTCCCACTTAGAATTTGCTGTTGGTAACATCATCAGTTTGTCCCACTGTACAAAATATAAAAACTGTCTGAGACCACTGTAGTCACCTTTACGGAAGCAAAAAACCTTCCCTTTACCCCTAATGGTAATTATGTCTTTAAGTAAACCCCACATCAGTATTCTGTGATTACTGCCACCTAGTGGTTCCTTTATCTGCAGATTCTTAATGCATGAAGAATAACTACTGATAATCGTAGGTGGTAGATGACTTTCATCAACCGGTGAAATACCACCACTTTGCTTATTGGAGGCTTGAAGTGGTGAAACCCATGTTTAGTCTCTAGAGCAAAGTTTCCGGCATCCCCCTCCCCCCATACTTCTCCTTCAACCCATGCACGGTACTAAGTACTATAGGTTTTGATACCTTTCGTGTTTGGGGTTTTCATAAAAAAAATAAATAAATAAAATAAGATCACGAGTATTACTCCCTCTGGTTACCCCCCCCCCCCAAGAGTATTACTTCCTCCCAAACATGCTGCTGTAGAAAACAATCTTTTGGACTCCTGTTGAATCTTTTGAAGTTGGCACATTTATCTATTACAATGAGAGTTGTATCTTTTCCATTATATTTTGAAATATCTAATACTGCTGCTTACAAAGTCTTTGCATCTTTTATTTGAATTTACTGTGTAAACCTCCAAACTGTCTAAACTCTAATTTTCTAATTATAGTCAGTTATATTTAAATTCATCTGCACTCTGTGATGATGTATTTCGCTGCTACAAAATCAAATTTAAAGTTACTTTTGTTGGCTGAATTTGATATTCAGAAGTGGTCCAATGATAACCCTTTAGCTGACACCCCTAAAAGTCATTGGCACATATGATTTATATGCATGGAAATGGAAATGTTTGCAATAAAGAGATTCAATAATTTAAAATTTGGCACTTTTTAATGTATTCATTTCCACTGACAGTGTAGTGGTTATAAGAAGAAATAATAAGTATTTTCATTATTAAATTAATTAATTCTTTTTTTAAAAAATTAACATCAAACAGATTAAAATATCTTCTACTATGGAAATATATATAGCGTTGGCTTTGCATTGCACCTTGTGTAGGAATGGACCTAGGTGTGACATTAGTGAAGGCTGAAAGTCAGGACCTGCTGATATAACATTGTAGTTTGCACACGTAGCAATCAGTTTTTGAGTTATCTGCAAGGAAGAATGGGTCAACGTCGAGATCTTTCTGACTTCAAACATGGATCGTTGTGGGGCCAAGACATGCAGGTGCCAGTATTTCAACAACAGCCAGTAGCATTAGCATTAACAAGGGCATATGATGCAAGAAAGCAGGCTTATATAGCATCAGCCCCCCCCTTCATTCGAAATACCTGTCCAGCTGAGCCTTAAATTTATTTAGGCTATCAACTTCCATAACAGGGATGAAAGTCTGTTCCACCAACCAACTACCCGCTGGCTAAAGGCAAATTTCTGCACATCTATCCTACATCTGTCTTTCCTCAATCTCAATTTATGCCCTCTCAGGTGATTATTCTGAGCAAGAGGAAGAATCCCATCGGCATTGAGCATGCTCAAACCATTCAAAGCTTTATACACCTCTATCAGATCACCTCGCCGAAATTGATAATCTTGGATGCTGATGTAACAGTAAAGGATTATTTTATTTCTTAAGTACTGCAGACAGTACTAAAGTGATGGGCACGTACTAAATTATAGTGCTGATGCTTTCAGAAATTTTTTGTTGTCATGTCAGCAGCTCACTAGTGACTGTTATATTTTGCATGCCAGACTGTACTAACTGAATGCTAGTACTGAAAAACTGTCATGTGACATTTAGGGTAAAAGTCTAACATGCTGATTATATATGTAAGCTGACTTCTACCTTTTTTTTATGTATATATGTTTTTGTAGATCAGGAAATAGATCTTTTATTAGATTTTATTTACTTTTTTTTATCGATCTTTATTACTTTTTATTTATATGCCTTTTTGATTTTCTAAAGTATAACTGCAAGTAGTACTATAGTTAAATTTGGTTTATGAGGTGTAGTCTTATCAAATGAATTTTTTAATTTTTCATTGCTAACAGAAAGCTACATTAATAAAATGCTTTACCTAAAAATATATTACAAAATAGCATAATTTAGTTTAGTTTCTTTTTTTTTTTCATCATGACAAGTTTGTGATCAAAATGTTTTTGCTTAACTTTGCTTGTCTTATACCCATCAATTCAGAATACATATTTTTTGATATTTATATATTGAAATGTGTTCTTTTAGAAAGAACCTTGTCTTGGCTCCCCAAGTATTTCTCCCCCTCTGTCTCCTGCAGAAAGTAGTAAGCTGTCTGTTCCTACAGGTAGTGAATGGTTGGAAGCAATTTGCTGGGAATCAGAATTTTCTACAGTGACTGGAGATCCTTATCTAGATTCATGCAACAAAAGAAAGAAATTCATGAGGTACTAGTTTTGAATATCTTTAATGTTTAATTACTGCAGTCGAACCATCGATATATATGTTCCACAACAATTGTATTTGGCAGTGATTTATCAGTATAACTATTTTGGTGTGTTAATTTAAATTAAAGTTTACATTGTGGCAAATAAGGTTAAATTAAATTAAAGTTGATATTCTGCTTATTTGCATAGCATTCAGGTTTTTCATACAAAGACAAATTGTGAAGAGAAAATTCATCCAAGTAAATCAATAAATGATTTAGCTCTTTTTTGTTAACATATTTCTAGAATTATCCAAGTCAAACTGAAATTGCAATTATCTGAGTAAACAAATATGTAATAATAATAATAATAATTTCTTTACTGAGAGAACAATACATTTCAAGGCTGCCCTGTTTTTTTTTTTTTTTTTTGTTGCACTGTAAGACAACTTACTGTGTACCATACTATTATCCTGTATACCATTCAATTACTCTACATACAGAGTGAGTTCTTTCTCTGGTTTTCTACCATACCTAAGTTTTAGATAAACAAAATTGGCATTCAGTGAAAATAATGGTAACTGGCTATCAGTTAAGTTTGTTATATATTTCATCTTGCTTGAGATGGAGCAAAACCTGAGTGCCAATATGCACTCTCTGTATTAAGTTTATTCTCATTAAACTGTTAGCAGCAATTCCACAATTCCTCAAAAGTATTAACTGAATTGTGCATTTATTGTTATTCTAGCCCTGTTGCTCAAAATTTCATTAAATTTTCTAAATTTAATGTAACCATATTAGCATTAATCGAGGCATATGATGCAAGAAAGCAAGCTTATGCAGCATCAGCCAAAAATCTCCCATTTCACCTATCCATTCACTCCAAATGCCTGTCTAGCTCAGCCTTAAATTTATTTAAGCTATAAAGTTCCAGCAATCAACTACCCGCTAGCGAAAGGCAAATTTCCACTCATCTATTCCACAACTGTCTGTCTTCAATTTGAAACTGTGATTATTCAGGTTCTTAATCTGAGCAAGAGGAAGAATCCCGCCAGCATTGAGCTTGCTCAACCCATTCAAGGCCTTATACACCTCAATCAGATCACCTCGCAGGTGCCTAGTTTCAAGGCACTGCAATTTTCAGACTAAAGCCTTTTTGGTAAGAGCACCCCTTTGTTCCCCTCACCAATCTTGTTGCCTTTCTTTGTACTCTTTTTGCAACTCTACATCCTTCCTAAAAGGAAGCCTCCAGACCTGTACACAGTACTCAAGGTGTGGCCTGACCATTGCCTTGTACCACAGGATAATCACCTCCTTGTCTCTGCTAGCAAAATTCCTATATATCATTGACAAGACTCCATGACTTGCTGTGGCAGCCCATCTACACTGGTCAGTGAACTTCATATCTGACTGCACAATTACCCCCAGGTCTTTTTCATTCTCCACTTCCCTGAGTGTAGTACAACACAGTTAGTATGTTTCTCTTGAGTTACTGCTACCCATATGCAGTACTTTGCATTTGTCAATGTTAAACTTCAATTGCCACTTCTCAGCCCATCTGCTCAAATTTTCAAGATCCTGTTGCAGTAGCATACTATCATTAAGAACCCTGCCAACCTTTGTATCATCTGCAAACTTGGACATTAAGTCTGATATACCTTCATCAATATCATTGATGAATACACAAAACAACAATGGCCCAGCACCGAACCCTGGGGAACTCCACTAATAACATTGGTCCACGAAGAGCAGTGTTCATTGATTACCACTCTCTGTCATCTCCCACTCAACCATCCTTTTATCCATTGTAGAAACTTGCCCTTAATGCTATACCACTCCAATTTGTACAGCAGCCTTCCATGTCCAACAGTATCAAAATCTTTCCTGAAATCCAAGTATATGATATCAAGATTATTTTTGCAACCAGTTCCTTTGTGACCACACCATAGTATCCAATCAAATTGGTCAGACAAGACCTCCCTTTAACAAACCCATGCTGTGTCTGAATTATTACTGCAGTCTTGTCTATGTGCAATGCTTCTTTAACCAGTGACTCCATTATTTTCCCCAGAACACAAGTTAAAATACCAGGTCTATAATTACTTGTCACCTTTTAAACTCCCTTTGTGAATTAGGGATACATTTGCACACCTCCAGTCCACGGGGAGTCCAAGGAAGCTCTCATAATTTTGGGTAAGGGTTTGCTTACTTCCTTGGCTGCCTCCTTTAATATAACTGGATAGATCCCATCCATTCCAGGTGCCTTATTATGTTTAACTTCAACAATATCTCCTCCACTTTGCTCTCAGTATAGTGCCCATGGTTTAATTTCATTAAAAAATGGGCACTACATGAGTTGAAAAAAATTACTAAAACACCAAAAAAAAAAAATTGTTTTATATTGTTTTGTTTTGTTTTATATAAAACAGCATTTTATATTATTCTACTGCTGTTATATAACAGCAGTAGCTGTGGGGTGATTACTTATTTTAGTAATATTTATTATTAAATTATTACTGAGTGCCAATATGCACTCTGTATTAAGTTTATTCTCAGTAAACTATTGGTCGCTTTTCCACAAACACTCTAAAGTATGAACGTCACACTTCACAGCCAATTTGAATTTTGCAGTTACTGTTATTGTAGCTCTTTTGTCCAAAATTTCATTAATTTAAAATATCTCTAGAATTGGGATAATAGTAAACATCCTTTAACTCTAAGAAAATTCTGATTAATTCAAATATTTTTAATAATGAACAACCAAGTTCACTACAAATGTTTAAAAAAAAAATTGGTAAAATACTGAAAACAATAGCATTATACAAAAAAAAACAATGTTTTATATAACAGCAGTAATTGTAGTATGATTACTTATTTATTTAGTAATGAATATATTTTAATACATGAAATTTATTCATAGTGGAGGACTTGCAGAACAAGCAATGAGATTGCAATCTAGGGAAACATCATTAAGAAACATATGGATGCACGAGAAGTCTAAATTAGTCAATAAAGGTAATGTTTATTTATATTAAGGAATTATATACTTCAATGTTGACATAATTGTAGACATTCTTTTGTGTTATCTCTCTATACATTAAAAAAGTTTTCCTCTTAGTGATATTTATTCGAGCCAATGGGAGAAGACGGTGGGGGCATTTGCGTCTCTACAAATGCGCTGGTAAATAATTACATTGTTGTCTTCCATTGAAAGACAACTGCCTCCATAACGCTCACCAACCTCATGCGCATGCTTCACTGTCTAATACATGACCATGCCCAGCATCATTTGATGTTTCATTGTAATGTCAGCTGATGAAGGGACCCAATATAGTTTAATATTTTGTAAATATTTCAGATCTTGAATGTCGCGTGGTGGGATAGCCAATGGGAAAAGAGGGATGCGAGTCACGTGGTACAAGTGGACGGGGCAATTATGTCACTACAAATGCGCAAGTAAATAATTATGTAGGTCATTCCTTGATTAGATATAGATCAGTGTGTTTTGACAGATGTGTCTTTTACATAGAAAAGATTTGACTTATTCCGTCATACCTCTACATTTTACGTAGAAAAGTGTGCACGGGTGCTGATGAGTAAAGCGAGCAGGGCGCAAAGTCCCCCTAATCTAAATTAAAAATGTTTTGCATTTCAGGTTGAAATTGAACAAGATATTATTATATAACTTTTCTTTGATGTGTATTTGAACTTAAACATTTTGGGAAATTTATTTATTGGCAGCTGTGATTCAACTGCAGAAATGTGTCAAATAGAAAACTTTGTATCACCTTATGCTATGCTCAAAAGAGGGGAAAAAGAAAGGGTAAAATTGTTGCTTGAAATCCATACTGTTATATCATTCTCCTTGATCTAATAATAAAATTTAAAGGGAAATTATCCATTGGCAGCTGCATTATAAACTTGTAAAAATTTGTGCAAAATATAAATCGGATGTATTCAGACCATTGTTTTGTGCAAGGAAAATAGTGAGTGCTGTTCGTAACTATTTTTTGAAAAGCATATTATCATATACTCTCTCTTTGATGTTTACTTTTTTAGTAACAAAACGTGAAGGAAAATTATCTACCTGGCAGCTGCATTATAGACTCAAAAACTGGTGTTAAATAGAAAACTTCACATCCACCTTACATTGTGCACAAAAGGAAAAAGGTGCACAGTACTCATAAAAAATAATTTTCTTGTAAATCATGTTATTTAGCACCTATCTTGGATTTGTATTTAACCTGGAAGCATAATTTTAAGGAATTTTTTATTTTAAAAATAGTTATTGTATTTATCAATAAGATATTTTAACCTTGAAAACTAGATAGTACACTACTGAACTGGGGAAGGGGGGTTCAGTAAGACACTTTAAGAAATGCCAATGCTATTGAATTTTAAAAAGCAGGTCTCCTTAACCACAAGCAAAAACATGCCAGTTACTCATATGTTTACTTAAAGGATTAGGGATAAGTGTCAGATGGACTGAGTCAATGAATAGGAAGTTTTTCTTTGATAGTGATTCCCAGTAGTAGATATTTGTTGGATAAATAAATGCAGCTACAGTAGTGGGGAAGCAGCTAGTGCTGATGCAGAAGCTGCAGAAAGCTGTCCAGTTGAGTTAGCTAGGTAACTGAAGAAGGTGGCTACACTAAGCAGCAGATTTTCAACGTTGACGAAACGGCCCCTTATCGAAGAAGATGCTGTCTAGGACTTTCATAGCTAGAGAGGAGAAGTCAATGCCTGGCTTCAAAAATATAGTAATGATAAGTTTTGGAAAGGAAACTTTGAAGTTTCCTTTCCAAAATATGTTTTCCTTTCCTAAATATGTTCCTTCAACATTGAAGGAACATATTTAGGAATATAAAGAGCATATTTAACGTGTTCTTTGTGATTGATTGTAATCAGAAAAAGTCTGTTGTTATTTTAATATGTCTTACAACTCATTCCCTGTATTGCAAAGTAATTCTCAATAATCATTTTAAAAAAAATTATATTGCTTGTGTTGAATGCAAAATCAATTAATTTCAAGATTATTAAATTTATTGTTGCAATGTGTAAGAAATTTGTATAATTAAGAGAAATAAAGCACTAATATATTATAATCTGTGAGGCACAAATTTGGTAGTTTATATGCTATTGAAATTCAATAAGATGTAAGAAACTTTAATCAAAAAAATAATAAATACGTAAAATAAGAGTTTAGCCTGTGCAAGATCACAATCCATTATTTGTCACCCAGTTACTATGACTTAAAATTAGAACTATGTTTTTGATGAATTTTAGGTAGCGAGAGAATAGAAATACTGATATAGGAGAGATAATCCAAAGTGTGTACTATTAAAAAGAAGTTTAAAAAGCAAAGCACATATCATTGACAACACAAAACTGGCTATAGTGATAATACTGTGCTTATATATCAACAAATTGGGGACTTTTAATTGCCATTAAAAAGCAAATCATTATGAGCAGTTGAGGGTGTTTAATAGTGCATCTTCAATTTAGTTTTCCTTTTGCATATCTCATCATATGTGTGAAATTAAAATTGACATAATTATCAGCTACTTAAATTCAAAAATTTGGGGGTGTTAGAATTTTTCCTCTGATGGTTATCAGATGTACATGCAAAAATTTCAGTCTCCTGGTTCAAGCAGAGGTACCTTAGAATTTAACTGCACAGATATTAAACTCTCATTTTTGCCCTCACAAATATCTTCTTCAACTTGGGCCATTATATAGTTGTAAAAGTTGTGTTTCCACTGTCATGTTAGGATATTTTCTATTTTAATTCATCAATGGAGGGAGACTGGATTTGGTAGTTACACATTTCCCCATTGTTTAAGATAAAATTTATGGAAAATAATTACCAGATCATCAAATTTTAATAAAACAGGTAACAGGTGTATAAAAAGGTATATAAAGAAGTAGCATTCATATATAGAAGGAATACAGATTGATTCTTTTGAAAAGTTTAACCATTAATTCTATTGTCTTTCTGCAGTTACTTTTCAAAAAATAAATCTTATAACATACTGAATTTAGATAATTATTATTGAAATTTGTGTTCTTTAGTATTAATCCCATTCTTTTGGCTGTGATCCCTTTAACATCTTCTGTTTGTGAAGTGTGAATAATTAAGATCATTCTTGGAATTATCTGCTTTGTCTATCATCCACAAATAATAAGTTGTTTACCTTTCGAGTTGGCCCCTCCGTAGCCAGGTGGGCAGGAGCAGCAGCAGCAGTGCGTAGCACACACTTCTTGATTAGACCGGGGTTCGAGCCCGTGACCACCAAATACGAAGGATGCAGAAAGGTCAGGAAATGACCACTGCATATCCCCGGAGCAATATGGCCTTAGTTGCTAATGCTCCTAAAAACAACAACAACAACAACAACCTTTCTATCACAGAACTAGTTTCAAATGATTGCCATTAAGTCGTAATTTAAACCAATAAAAATACATAAATGGTGGAATTTAAAAATAGAATATCCTTGTGAAAAGCAGGGAACCTCTTCATCTTTGTTTTTTCCCTCCTCCAGGCTGCAGACTTCTATGTGTCTATCTACTTTCAAACAGATAGCATAAATGAAGGATTCTCCTGTCATTGATTTAAAACAAATGCAGGATAAGTTCTGAAACAGATGTTGATGACAGTCAAATTCTGAACTTATTGGCCCAGGTGCCAAGCAATTTGTGACTAAATGATTTTCTAGTGATTTCTAGTTTTTTTGTTCCTATTGTTAATAAATCTCCTTATTTCATAGCAGCTTTTGTTTCAAAAGTATTTGAAAAGTGCAAGAAAGGAAAGTTACCCTTTTTATTTTGTTTATACTAATATATACTAATCTTTGCTTGGTCATACTAGACACTGTTCCTGCTTTCCTGTGGCAGGGCTGGAAGCCTGGGTGGTAAAAATAAACTCCCAGGGCAGAAAAGAACTAATGTGGATCCATCACTTCAGCCTCTGAGCTCAATTTCTTCAGAAACACAACCAGTTTTGACCAATGTCATCCTAGGAGACAAAGAAAATAATTATTCCATAAGGAATGACCATGGTCACTAATAATGCATTTTCAGACAAGTCAATATATTCATCATTAAGTTCACTTTTTCCATTTCTTATTCAGAAATATCTCAAGAATGCTGCTGGATCACCTAAAATGATGAAAGGACCATGAACTATAGACACTCTAAATACCTGTGAGGGCATCCTGTCTGAATGAGACTTACTACACATCTCTGAAGAACAATTAGGTCAAGAACTACGAGAAAACAAAGTTCCACAGGTGAAAAGAATTAAAATTAAGAAAGGTACTGACCTCATACCTACATGCAGTGTTATTCTGGCATTTTCTGCACCAGTGTTTCCAACAACAGTTAAGCTGGATACGTGAACTGCCATATATGACCTTATATTCTTAATCCTGTTAGGTGCTTCAAGTGCCAAAAATTTGGCCATGCTCAGCCAGTATGCAAAGGAGACTTGTTGTGCCTGAAATGTCGGTCCAAGGAACACATGCAGACTGCACTGCATGTGTTCCTTGGAACTATCCAACTTATTTAAAAGTCTTGAAAACAGTAAAGAAAATACAAAAGTCTAAGCTAGAATATAAAGTGACTTCCAAGAAGCAAGGAAAAAAATTTTACTCATTATGCTGAAATATTTATTTGCAGCTGCAACACAAAATACAAATACATCCCTTGTCAATTGGGTACAGCTGTCTTGGCAATCCCTGCAGCAGTCCCTTAAAGAACACATCACATGCCACTACTACTACTACTACTACATCAAGGATCAAGAAAATAATACACCAGTCACAATACCATATACTGCTACTCCAGCCCCTCCAGATAATGCAAGACTGAAGAAATCTAATTCAGTGAAGATTGTGCAGTCTTTTTCATCTACAGACATTGAAACTGATGATACAACTAACTTTGATGAAACCATCTAAGAGACCTATGCAGAGGAGGATATGGATACTCCACATCCCATATTTCAAAAAAAAAAAAAATGTTAAAATTGGAGTGCTGTAAACAGATTGTTGTTAAAATGCAGTAAAAAACACTCTTCTTCCAATGCTAAATGGACAATTTGTACATTGAAATTGCAGAGGTCTGTGTAGCAATATTGATGATATCCATGGCTTGACTAATCAGTATCAGGAATGTGTGAACAGTGAGGGCGATCATTTTTAACGCCTAAGGAATTGTGTATTTTTATCTGTGTATTTTTTTACCTTATATAGTTCATGTATAACAACTGTATACCTACTTTTTCTCCACCTTGTATTATTCAGTATCAGTCTATTATCCTACAACCTACGTAGAATATATTTTTCCTTTTTTTTTTTTTTTTTTTTTTTGTCTTGCTACCTTTTGGCCCTACTGAGATTATGCAAATGGTATAATGAAAGTTAATTGATAACTTAATATATTACTTTTGGTTTTCTCTTTTTATTTTTTACAGAAGAAACCAAAGCACTTCATCTGAAAGTATTAGATGCCAGTGTAGAAGGAGGAATGGTGTTAGTTTGCTGTAAAATTTATGGAACATATAATTGGAATAACAGGGATGAACCTGAAACAACTGAAGTGCATTCTTTCCTGAATTGTATTAAAATCAATGATGAACCTGCATTTGGACATTCCTCACCTAGTAATTATGTAAAAATCTCAGAACATTCTATATTTAGAGAAGGAAGAAAAGATGTGTCCCTTCAGTTTCAAGAGGAAGGTCATATTTCTTTTATAGATAATTTTTTCACTGTATTGATTGATATCAACAAATACAATGAAATGAAACTTTCAAGAGGCAGCATTTTTCAGATATTCCCTCCATGGTAATTATTTTGTGGTAAATATCATTTATTCTTAATAATACTAATCATAGTTCTCAAAATAATTCCACATATTTTAGAAATTGCAGAGATCATTATTTTATAGAAAATGAATTTAACAGTCTCAAATGTCTAATGTTGCTGATCATCATGCACTATATCCTGTGTAAAAGTAACTGATAACTGTGATATCAGATGTCATCAAAAGAACAAGAATATAGTTTAATGTATTTACAGAAAGTAAATACATTTAACTAAATTCTTGTTTTATTGATGAAACTAAAGCACATTGAGAGCATAAAATCAAATATTACTAAAAACATTTATAAATTGGCTAATTTATGATTTCACATTAATTTAAGGTAGTATAAGTTAATCATTTTGGATTAAAATTTTGACAGGGAACAGTAAATTTCAGTAAAAATCGTGACATTATCTTTGTAATGAGACACTAATGCCTTCTAAAAGAATATTTTCATAGCTGCTGTGAGAGCCATCTTGCATATATGTGTGCATCTGAACACATATGTGCAAGATGGCTTGTGATAATTTATCTTATGATGACTTCAGATGACTTACCTGCAATATGGTAGTAGTAGTAGTATCAAGCTTGCTACTAATACTACTACCAAATAGGAACCAACTTGCGATCAACTTTGGTTTAGGCTATTTAAATTCATGAATAAACTGGCTATATATATATATATATATATATATATATATATATTTTTTTTTTTTTTTTTTTATAAAAACCCCAAACACAAGAGATAATTAGAACCTATAGTACTTAGTACTGTGCTTGGGTTGGAGGTTGAGAAGACGAAAGAAGATATCTGTTGACATTAGACTTGAACTTCTGTAGGCTGTAATTTTCAGGAAATACATACGAAGGAAGGTTGTTCCAGAAAATGGCAGTTGAATGAATAAACAAGGAAGACGAAAAGTTGGTTCTGTGAGTTTGAAGTTGGACAGTAAATGGATGTTGGCTAGTGGTGACCCGTGTTCGGACTATTTTGAAAGAGAGAGCGAGAATTATAGAAGCCAGTTCAGAAAAAGAACAGTGCCCATGGAAGTATCTGTAGAAAAGGCATGCAGCAGAAACAGTATGTCTATGAGACAGCGAGTGGAGAGACTCTGTTAGAGAGGAGTCATTAATTAACCTAACTGCCCTCTTCTGAATGGAATCTAGAAGCCTGAGAGAGGTTTTGGGGCACCACCCCAGATGTGGGAACAATATTCCATGGTAGGGCGGATTTGCAATTTGTACAGAGTTAATAGCTGCTTGGAAGAAAAGTAACGCCGAGAGCGAAAGAGAAAACAAAGTTTTTTAGATGCAGAGGAAGCAATATTTGTAATATGCTTGTGCCAAGAGAGATTAGAAGTCGGGGTAATCCCCAAAAGAGATATATCATTTTGCCTAGAAATTGGAGTGTCAACAAAGATAAGCATAGGAGCAGAAGAATTCTTTTTGCGAGCTATAAGACAAGACTGAGTTTTAGAAAGATTGAAATCAACTAAGTTGTCTTCGCCCCACTGGAGAATTACCTGGAGATCAGCATTTAAGGAATTGGTAGTGGATATTCAAGATGTTGAAGCTGATTGGGCAGGGCAAGTTTCTCAAATTGGAAAGTGGAATGTAATGTGCTATCATCGGCAAAACTATGGATAGAATTTCCAGTCAATGGAAGAAGGTTATTAATATACAAGAGGAAAAGAGTGGGTGAAAGAACTGAACCTTGGGGGAGCATTAGTGGAAAAGTTAGAAGACAGAGAGCCATCTATCATCACCATCAGTAAGTGATCAGAGAGAAAATTAGATAACCAATTACAAAAACAGTTGGCAAACCATAAGATGGAAGCTTGTTTAGGAGATCTTTATGCCAAACACAATCGAAAGCCTTTGAGATGTCAAGAGCAACTGTTTGTGTTTCCCTGAACTTTTCCATTAAATTTGTCCATAAATGGGTAACATAAGCCAGAATATCACCAGTGGATCGACACTGACGGAATCCATACTGGCGATGGTTGATCAGACGGAAGGTTTCTAGGTAATTTAAGAGTTGGCGGTTAACTGATTTCTCCATTACTTTAGAAAGAGTAGAAGTAATTTCAATGGGACGATAATTGGATGGAAGGGATTTGTCACCCTTTTTAGGAACTGGCTGGATATGAGCAAATTTCCAAGCAGAAGGAAAAACACCTTTGGAATAAGAAAGTGAAAAAAAAAGGCGGCAAAGAACAGGAGGAAGTTCAGGAGCACAGGTTTTGAGAACAAGTGGAGAAATACCATCGGGACCTGGAGCTTTCTTAGCACCAAGATTCGTCAAAATCCTTCTGATATCCTTTTGACGTTAGACCACAGGAGGCATTGAATGGAGCGTGTTGGGAATGGTGGGAGGTGTTTTACCAAGATCATTAATACATGAGTTAGAAGAAAAATCGGATGCTAGCAGGTCAGCTTTATCCTTGACTGAAGTGACAACAGAACCATCCAGTTTTGGCAGAGGTGGAAACAGAGATGAGCAAAAGTTGCAGCCAATAGCTTTGGCAAGAGACCAGAATGCTCGGCTGCCATTAGGGCAAGAAGCAAGTTTTCTACTCTTAGCCTGTTCAAAATCTAGTTTGGACTGGTTAATAACTGCTTTACAATTGTTGTGAACTTTGGTGTAGGCAGAAAATGAAATTGAAGATTTGGAAACAAGCCAATTAGGATATGCAACATTCTTCTCTTGAACTGCCTTAGCACATTTATTGGAAAACCAAGGTTTAGATAAAGGACGAGATTTTAAAATGGAGTGTGGAATAAAGGATTCCATTCCTACAAGAATAATTTCACTGATTCACAAAAATTTACACACGTACACCAGCCTTCAGAGAATACTGCCCTTGCTCCTGTGGAACAACGTGCTGAGAGCCGTGAGCCTGCTGTTATTTAAGGAAGTGTTGTACCATAAAAATCTTACTGTTGAGAAAAAAGGCAGATGCCTCTGAAAGCTTCGGGATTTTAGCAATTTTACTCTCATTGTTTTATCGGTATTTTAGTGATTTTAGTTTCACTGTTTTATCGCTTTTATTTTCTCATAAATTTTTCTTATTTTATATATATATATATATTTTACATTTTATTGTAAATAGATTTTATTTTAATTCTATATTAATTTAAAGAAAAGTTTTATTTCATCAGTTGTATGTATATTTTACAGTAAAGTAAATTAAAAGTAAATTATTTCAGCAACGGTTGGTGTACGTTTGTAAATTTTTGTGAATATGAATTTTCCCAACCCCAGAGGCCTATTTGAAGAAAATAATTTCACTGACATGATCGGAGCAAACATTGACATCAGAAGTTTTGAAACAGTAATCCGACCAAGGAAAATAAGAAAAGAAATATCACAGGTCATCCCATTTTGCATTCTTGTAATGCCAAACAACACGAGGTTGGGAATAACCATGAAATAAAGGCTCCATTGGAGAGGAGACAATCACCAAGTTGTGATCTGAGGTGCCTAAAGGACCACTCACTTCGACCGTGTACTTAGAAGATTTGTTTGTGAGAAAAAGATCAAGCCTGTTGGCTGCATGATTAGGATTGTCCGGTATTCTTGTAGGTAAATGAACAATCTGTGCAAGGTCATTAGTAATTGCAAAAGCCTCAGCATCTCGACCAGCTGGGTCGGTGTGACTAGAAAATGGAAGCCAGCTGGAGTTGTGAACATTAAAATCACCAAGAAAATTTACCTCACTGTTAGGAAAGTTGGACTGGAGAAAGTTAAGTTGCAAAGAGAGGAAGTCAAAGAGCTCCAAGTGATTAGTGGATTTGGGACAGTGGTAGAGACAACAGTTGAATTTGATGCAATGAGGTAGAGAGATTTGAAGCCAGAGGAGATTCCAAATTACCAAGTCTCTGACGGGGAATATCAGAACGGACATATGCACAGTTACCACCTTTGAGGTGAAAGGAATCATACAGCGAATAATTTGGGGAACTGAGATGAGCAGTGGTTGAATCAACTGATAACTGAGATTCTGTCAGAAAAAGTACATGGGGTTTGGAAGACTGCAAGTGGAAATGGACATTGTTGAGATTAGAATTGAGACCTCGTATATTTGTGAAATGAACTAGGAAGTGTTTGGGAGGTTTAGATCTTTTCACAGATAAGCTTACTCTATTAGTTTGACAATTCATGGTGTATTCAATAGTAAGAAAAAGTGGGGGGGACATGCTGTATGAAGTAATGAAATTTTTGGGTATGGCATACACATGGTAAGAATATACCCAGATCCTCGACATAACGTGGCCTCGACAATGCTCCCGCATACACACTACTCGGACTCCCTCCAGAGTAGAGTAGAGTAGAGGTAGCAAGATTATACACTAGCTGATCTGGAAGCCTCCTAAAGAGTTACCAATAGGTTCGGTCCGGTGTACTAACTAGCGGCCGGCCTGCGAATACCGTTTTAGAGCTGTACCCTCAAAGTGTAAGGAAGATTGGATCTCACCATGATGTTCATCATAACCTCAAAAGTCATCAGTCATACTGCATGATGGAAGAGATGGAACTTAGCTCTGGAGACTAAACATGGGTTCCACTACTTTAAGCCTCCGATAAGCAAAGTGGTGGTATTTCACCAGTTGATGAGAGTCACCTACCACCTAGTATTGCTTGGTAACACAGAGGGGTGGCATTCCTCCATGTGGTGTGGGCACCACACCTCGAATCCTGCTTACGTTGGTTCACACCTGGTGGTCACCAACAGTGTGCATGTGAATGGAGGTTATACCCAGGGTTACTAATAGTCCCACCATCGTGAAGGTGCAAGCAGAGGATTTGGCTGTCACAGATCGTCCGGACTTCGCCAAAATTGGGTCCACTTGACTTGAATGTCACCCGAATATTAGTTCCATCAGCGTTTTAGACTCCCAGTAGCGAGTACAGCTTGTCTGGCATATCTGAGAGAATGTCTGTGACAACGTCAAGGACATAAACTATAAGTTAAAATGTATGGCTTATATAGCCAATCACTACTATATCCATTTTATTCATAAAATATATGAAATTGGTTGCAGGAAACTATATTAAAATTGAAATAAGTGATGTGATTTACAAAAAAAAAAAAAAAAAAAAAAAAAAAAATGCACTTACACAAATCCAAAAATTAAGGAACTGTTTAAGTATATAGCAACAAGTAGCTCAATAGTTATGTACTTTAAAATGCAAAAGGCTGAATGCAAATTGTGGACATGATTCTCATGGACAACAGGCCTCAAGAATAGTTCCTTGCAACTAATTGTTTATTTATTTATCCATTTTTTTAAATAGGATTTAATTTCTGTTAATCAACTTTTATATTTGCAATTTAATTTTTTATATTTAATTAAATATGAAATCTAATACTATTATTACATTGCACTAATAACATTCTTATTATATAAGATTTTTAAATAGTATGAACTAGAGCGCTAATGCTCAATACGTTCTACATTGATATCAATATATTTGAAAAATTATAAGAGGTTTATCTCAATATGATATGTAGAACACTTCTGTATGATACTCTCCAGAAATTAAAACGAAAACAATTAAAAAATTGAGAAACTTACATTACAGTCAAAAATAATTAAAAATCAATTTAAATGAAATTAAAAATCAAGTAAAAAATTAATTTAACAAAAAAATTGAAAAACAGTTTTCCTTCTTGAAGCTGACAATGCTTTTTGACCATATGTTGTAATCACAGGGATGAAAATTACCGAATAGGGGTGAGCATGAAACTTAAATAGGGATTATTTGTCTTCGTGCATGTGCTTTAAAAGACCACAAATCGGAGATTAAATATGGCTGGCGATATTAACAGAATTCTCATGTAATTTAATTTTGATGGTTTCTGCAATTAATAGTCTCGTATAATTACGTTGGACACTAAGTATTTTTGCTTCATTAAATAAGAAAGTATGTTTTTTGTTAACGGCATGAAAGGCTAATTCTGATGCTGCTGAATGAGGAGCACAACCTGAGGCCGCATGTTGATTAACACAAAAATTGAGAGGAAACCGCGTAGAAACTTGATAAGATGAGTCGCAATTGCCACAAGAAATGTTGTATACCAGGTCATTTATTTGTGTTCCAAACGAGGAAAGGACTGAGTGATTTTTCAGTATAGTGTATAATTTCCATATTGGCCTGGACACAATTTTAAATTCAGTATTTTTGAAGAATCTGTTAAGCTGTTTGTGCCACTGTTCAACATATGGGACAGAAATAAAGTATTTTTTGATATTACTATTGTCGGTCGGTTGGTGTAGTGTTTTGTATCCTATCCTTAGCTTGTATCCTAATTCAGTTTATTGTAGCAAGGGGATAACCCCTGTTTAAGAATCTGCTGGTTAATATTTGTATTTCTGTGCCCAAAGCTGATTCCTTCATTGAATATTTATAGGCATTGAGAAATTGATTACAGATAATCGATCTTTTGTAGGTAAATGGGTGGTAGCTGTTATAATGCAGAAGCATATTGGTGTTTGTAGGTTTACGATAGAGGTTAAATTGGATTTTATTCGAGTCCTGAGTAAGCATGAAATTTAGAAAATTTAATGACTTAGTATCCATATTCTCCCTTTCCAATGTAAATTTGAGTTTAGAATGAATATTATTAAACGAATGTAAAATGTCTTGGATAGTGCTACTATCAGTAATAACTAGAATATCGTCTAAATATCCCCCATAGTATGTGGGGGATATTTAGACGATATGGGGTAAAAAAGGCATCAAATGTATACGCTAAGATACCTCTCCAATCTGCAGCTGCTCACGCAGCGCCTTTATAGCCAGGTGGGAAGGAGCAGCAGTGCATAGCACACGCTTCTTGATTAGACCGGGGTTCAAGCCTGTCACCACCAGATACGAAGGATGCGGATAGTTCAAGGGAATGACCACTGCATATTCCCGGAGAAATATGGCCTTAGTTGCTAATGCTCCTAGAAACCAAATAACAAACAAACAGCTGCTCACGCTTAATCCCATTGGTAACCCAAAAATTTGTTTGTATACTTTGGCTTGAAAGGTGATATAGTAGGCTTCAACTAAGATATTCATTAAATGAAAAATTTCCTTAATAGGAATCTTCTTATAATTAATCAGTATCGAGTTATCCAAAGGATTAAATTATAATTTGCCACCTCGAAAACTGCCTAAAAAAACAGTGCGTAACATATATTGAATTTGGACTTCGTAATGTTCCACAAAAAGACTTATTTATTCAACAAGTTAATCAAGTAGTAGTAGTAGTAGTGGCATGTGATGCAAGAAAGCAAATGTATGAGCTTATGCAGCATCAGCCAAAAAAAAAAAAAAAAAATCACACCATTCCCTCAAAATGCCTGTCCAGTTCCTCCTTAAATTTATTTAACCTATCAACTTCCACAACGACAGATGGAAGTTTGTTCCAGCAATTAACCATCCACTGGCTAAAGGCAAATTTCCACACATCTATTCTATATCTGTCTTTTCTTAATTTGAATTTATGCCTCTTAGGTTCGTAATCTGAACAAGTGGAAAGATCCCATCAGAATTCAATGTGCTCAACACATTCAAGGTCTTATACACCTCAATCAGATCACCGCGCAGGTGTCTTAGTCTCCAGCCACTGCAATTTGCAGAACTTAAGCCTCTCTTGGTAAGAGGATCCCTTCATTCCCCTCACCAATCTTGTTGCCCTTCTCTGTACTCACTCAAGTAAATCTACATCCTTCCTAAAATGAGGCCTCCAGACCTGTACGCAGCACTCAAGGTGTGGCCTGACCATTGCCTTATACAGAGGGACAATCACCTCCTTCTCCCTGCTAGAAAAATTCCTATATATGATTGACAAAACAACATGACCTACCCTGGCAGCCTGTCTGCATTGCTCAGAAAACTTAATATCTGACTGCACAATTATTCCCAGGTCTTTTTCGTTTTCTACCACCTTAAGTGTAGTACCACACAGTTGGTACGTTTCTCTGGGGTTACTTCTACCCATATGCAGTACTTTGCATTTGTCAAGGTTAAACTTTGGTTGTCACTTCTTACCCCATCTGCCCAAATTATCTAGATCCTGTTGCAGTAGCACACTGCCATTAACAACCCTGCCAACCTTTGTATCATCTGCAAACTTCGACACTAAGTCTGATATACCTTCATCAATATCATTGATAAATATACAAAACAACAGAGGATCCAACACCGAACCCAGTGGGACTCCACTAATAACGTTAGTCCAAGAAGAGCAGCACCCATTCATTACCACCCTCTGTCTTCTCGCACTTAACCATCCTTTTATCCATTGTAGCAACTTACCCTTAATGTCATTCTGCTCCAATTTGTACAATAGTCTTCCATGCGCAACAGTGTCAAAAGCTTTCCTGAAATCCAAATATATGATGTCAAAATTATTTTTTGCATCCAGTTCCTTTGTAACCACATCATAATATCCTATCAAGTTTGTCAGACACGACTTTCCCTTAACAAACCCATGCTGTGTCTGAATTATTGCTGCAGTCTTGTCTAGATGATCCTGCAATGCATCTTTAGCCAGTGACTTCATTATTTACCTGGAACAGAAGTTAAACTAACTGGTCTGTAATTACTCGTGTCACCCTTCAATCCCCCTTTGTGAATTGGGGATACATTTGCACTCTCCAGTCCGTGGGGACCTCCCCTAAGTCTAAGGATGCTCTCATTATTATGGCTAAGGGTTTGCTTAGTTGCTTTGCCGCCTCCTTTAATATAACTGGATAGATCCCATCCACCACAGGTTAAACATCAGAAGTTAAACATCTTATGTTTAACTTCAACAATTTCTCCTCCACTTTGCTCTCAGTTATTACAAAATCATTAAGCACCCTGCTACAATTTGACAACCTTCTGGCGTTTTTAAACCTTAATAACTCCTCATGTGTGAATGTAGATGCAATATACTCATTCAGTTTGTTTCCTATCTGAGCAGGATCATCAACAGTCGAACCATCGATATCAAGTGGACCAATCAGATTCATCCCCTTCCTTTTAGAGTTTATATAAGTAAAGAAATCCCTGCTGTTTTTCTTAGCATCTTTTGCTAAAGATTTCTTGTAATCTGCCTAACCTGCTTTGTGACCCGATTACAGACTAGCTTATATCTGCCATGGGCTTCTGAGTTGCTTGATAATTTATATGCATCCCATGCATTTTTCTTCTCTGTCATGAGTCTCATTAGTTCATTTGATAACCATTTAGGTCTAAACCTTGAACAATATTTCTTAATAGGTATGAAACTTTTAGTAGCATCCACGATTAATTCCTTGAATGCTGCCCACTTAGAATTTACTGTTGGTAACATCATCAGTTGATCCGACTGTACAGAATTTAAAAACTGTCTGTGACCACTGTACTCACCTTTACGGAAGCAAAAACCATTTCCTTTACCTCTGATGTTAATTATATCTTTAAGTAAATCCCACATCAGTACACTGTGATCACTGCTACCTAGTGGTTCCTTTATCTGCAAATTCTTAATACCTAAATGATCACTGCTAATAACCAGATCAAGAGTATTACTCTCTCTGGTTGCCTCTCGAACATGCTGCTGCAGAAAACAATCATCCAATAAATTCACAAAAGTCTTACTAGTATGTGAGTGACCAACCCACAAGTTCCAGTCAATATCTGGGAAGTTAAAATCCCCATTATAAGACATTCTAATTTACTAGCCCAGTTTATTTCTCTGTACAATTGTTCATTGTACTCATTCGAGTCATTAGGCCTATAACACACTCCTACTCTTATTTTTGCTTTCACAGTGCTTATGTCACACCAAACTGACTCAGCAGTGCACTGTCCATCTATATCAACTGGATGCACTTCTTTTGATTTTATGTTTTTCTTAATTAACAGCATAACACCTCCTCCCTTTCCTATCCTTTCTGTACACATTGTACTCCCCAAATTCCAGTTCTGCATTCCTTATAACTGTGTGACACCACGTCTCTGCTATCCCAACAATATCTGCCTTTGATGTCTTGACCAACACTTCAAATTCTTTAAATTTTTTTACTATACTTCTAGCATTGGTATACATGCAAGTATACATGTACCTATTCCTAGTTACCCTGACACATCCCATATACCCACCTGTTTCACGATGACTGCCATCAGTCCCTGAAACCCCCAGCACCCCTCGCTCCAGGTCACTACTTATTCTAATAGAAGTTGTGCAAGAATCAGAATCACCTTCACCTCTGCCTGCAGCTACTTTTAGTCTGTGAATCCTCCCAAGCTAGCAGTTTTCCGACCCACCTAACACTGCCTCGATAGCATCAGCAAATATTCTTGCACCTTTTCTATTTAAGTGTATCCCATCCCTGTAAAAGCAGACTCTCCTGTTAACAAGCACAGAAACGCAACTTCCTAAATTGAATACTCATGACAGTTCAGCTTTTTTAATTGTGTTCAGTTGATTTTTAATTATTTTTGACTGTAATGTAAGTTTTTTGATATTTTAATTGTTTTCGTTTTAATTTCTGGAGAGTATCATACGGAAGTGTTCTACGTATCATATTGAGGTAAACTTCTCTTATTCTTTTACAAATATTGATAATGTAGAATGTATTGAGCATTAGAGCTCTGGTTCGTACTATCTAATTCTTTTTTTAAACTTATTGACTATTTCATTCACTTCCTTTCTCTCTGGGTATAACTTATCAATACACACAAAATTACATTAGATTAGCACTAAGATATTCGGCCCAAAGTTACCATATTTCTTTTCTAAAATATTGCCTTCAAAACAATGTCATTCCAAAGTTTGCCATGGTCAATTTAAGTTATAATTTCAGGCATAAAGGAACTAACACTTATGACATCATGTAATATAGTTAAACTTGCCTTAAGATCTCAGTATTCTAATAAACATGAATACTTTTCCCAGGTTAGGAAACTTCATATGAGTTCAAGCACATTGTCGCGAGCTTGTGACCAAGTGCATATGAGATGGACGATGACCCCCCCCCCCCTGCATACACATAATGTGCTACCGCAGAATACTTCAGCTAGTTTGGGAACACCCCCTAATCTGTTGATAAGTCGGTCCATTGAATGGCCCGACTTATCAACAGGTTACAAATCTTTCCTCATATACACTATCACAGGACCAGATTTCTCTTTTATTCAAAGGATTAAATTATAATTTGCCACCTCGAAAACTACCTAAAAAAACAGTGTGTAATTGATATTGAATTTGGACTTTGTAATGTTCCACAAAAATTTTTATTTATTCAACAAGTTAACCAAGTGGTGAATAACATAAAAGAAACGTGACTTCCTAAATTGAATACTCACAACAGTTCAGCTTTATGTGAACTTCGGGAAAATAAAGACATTATTATTCAGAGGGCAGATAAAGGTATACAGTGGTAATACTTGATAAACCTGATTATATTAATAAGTTAGATTCAGTTGTATCAGATACCTCCACTTATCTTGAAGTAGACCTGGCACTATTTACCAATTTGGTTAATCAATACAGTAAAATATTAACCACGTATGGAAAAAATGACTACATTACTATGGTTCAGTTAAAGGAATTGAAGGGCAGAACATACAATATTCCTACACTTTTCAGTCAGGTAAAATTATATAAGACCAGATTTCCTATTTGGCCTATTGTTTCCTACAGAAACTCGGCATTTCTGTTCTTGGCCACACATGTATATAGCATTATAAAACCCTTAGACAGGCAATACAATTTGGAATTAAGAACTACGATACATTATTTAATAATCTTAAGGACTGTAGACTTGGTGATAATGATAATTTATTCTCACTAAATGTTACCTCGTTATATACAAATGTAAACGTTGAATACACATTAGATATTCTTTGGGATATGTTAAATAATAACTTGATACCGATTAATTATGCGAAGCTTCCTATTAAGGAAATTTTTCATTTAATTAAACTCTTCGTTGAAGCCAACTATATCACCTTTCGAGACAAAGTATGCAAACAAATTTTTGGGTTACCAATGGGATTAAGCTTGAGCGGCTTAATATTGGAGATCTATCTCTCAACGATTGAGCGTATACCTTTGACGCCTTTTCTACCTTGTATCTCATACTGTGAGAGGTGTTTAGATGATGTTCTAGTCATCTAAACACCTCTTGTCTTGGATAGTGCTACCGATAGTAGCACTATCCAAGACATTTTACATTCGTTTAATAATATTCATTCTAGACTCAAATTTACATTGGAAAGGGAGAATATGGATACTAAGTCATTAAATTTTCTAAATTTCACACTTACTCAGGACTCGAATAAAATCCAATTTAACCTCTATCGTAAACCTACAAACACTGGTATGCTTCTGCATTATAACAGCTACCACCCATTCACCTACAAAAGATCGATTATCTTTAGTCAATTTCTCAATGCCTATAAATATTCAACGAAGGAATCGGCTTTGGGCACAGAATACAAATATTAACTAGCAGAGTCATAAACAGAGGTTACCTCCTTGCTACAATAAACTGAATTAGGATACAAGCTAAGGATAGGATACAAAACACTACACCAACTGACAATAGTAATATCAAAAAATACTTTATTTCTGTCCCATATGTTGAACAGTGGCATAAACAGCTTAACAGATTCTTCAAAGATACCGAATTTAAAATTGTGGCCAGGCCAATATGGAAATTATACACTATACTGAAAAATAACTCAGTCCTTTCCTTGTTTGCAACATAAATAAATGACCTGGTATACAACATTTCTTGTTGCGATTGCGACTCATCTTATCAAGGTTCTATGCGGTTTCCTCTCAATTTTTGTGTTAATCAACATGTGGCCTCAGTTTGTGCTTCTTGTTCAACAGCGCCAGAATTAGCATTTCATACCATTAACGAAAAACATACTTTTTCATTTAACGAAGCCAAAATACTTAGTGCCCAATGTAATTATACGAGACTAATTGCAGAAACCATCGAAATTAAATTACATGGGAATTCTGTTAATGTTTGCCAGCCATATCTAATCTCTGATTCGTGGTCTTTTACGCACATCCGCAAAAACAAATAATCCCTATTTAAGTTTCATGCTAACTCCTATTCGGTAATTTTCATTCCTGTGTTCATGACATACGGTCGAAAAGCATTGTCAGCTTCAAGAAGGAAAATCGTTTTGCATTTTTTTCGTTAAATTAATTTTTTACTTGATTTTTAATTGTTTTTGACTGTAATGTAATTTTTTCGATTTTTTAATTGTTTTTGTTTTAATTTCTGGAGGGTATCATACAGAAGTGTTCTACATATCATATTGAGGTAAACTTCTCTTATTCTTTTACAAATAATATTTTTAAATATTGAAGAAGATAAATAAAACAACATAAACAACAACACAGAAAAATTGAATATCTAAAAACAAATATTTAAAGGGAAAAAAAGAAAAAAGTTCTATATATACTCTGGCATGACCACTAGATCAGAAGAGTTTATAGTTAATAATTTCAACAATGAATACAGTTGTTTACCATATTTAGCAACCATGCAGGATTAAACTACAGTCCACTCAAATGCACACACTAGTCCACTCTCCCACTTAACCACTTGGCTATGTCAGGCCTAAAGTCAGTATGAAACATCTGTTCATGATGTTCTGTTTTAAGCTCAGAGAGGAAGAATATCACACTTAGAGCTATCTATGTGGCTACATACTGCACACACCACCAAATACGGAGGATGTGGAAAGGTTAGGGAAGGACCACCGCATATCCCCGGAGCAATATGGCGTTAGTTGCTAATGCTCCTAAAAACCAAATAACAACAATAACAACAGCATACTGCACAATATGAAGGAACGGGCTGCAGATTGGACTATGCTGCCTTTGAATATTTGTGCAGTGTAAAGCAAAGCAGGTTTTGTAACGTTGCTAATAAGTTTGCTAGCTGGTTTAACATATAAGCATCAAACAGTACCTCAAGTGCTATGCTGGGATGCATATAGGTGGCCATTCTTCAGTGGTCAATATACGAGTGGTACAAAAGTAAAGGCACATGGAATGAGCTGCTCAATTCTGTTGGTATACTGATTAACTCTGGGCTATTAACATCAATGATTCATTTTTGGTTATAACTTGGTACACATTTGTTTTCTGTGTCTGTCAAGATTATTTTATATATATAGAATTCAACTTCGATAAAATTTTTAGTTTTGTTCTGATTTACAGCTTAGCTCAAAGCTTAGTTCCCGTTTAGCTATGAATTTCAGACTTTTACTTTTCTACCATTATTTACAAATTTTTGCGATATTGAGGATTTCAGAATGTTATTTCTCAACATTCTGAAAATTATGGCACATTGAATGCATTCTCTTAAATATAGGTAGCAATGAGCATGTTAACCAGACAAAAGGCTGCAGGAAAACCCAATCTTTTACTTTACTGAAGCTGTCTAACATACTTTAGTTGAAAGAGAAGCTAGGTTAGTTGGTGATCATATGTCCAAAGTGTGAAAGAAGAGTAGCAAGATCAAAGTTAGTCAATTGGGGAAGTGTTCTTGTTAATGCTCTGGCACCTCTACTAGGTCAGAGGTGTTTACAATTAATTATTCTGACAATAAATTCAATTATTAACTGTATTTAGCAGTAATGTGAATTTGAGGAGCAATCCATTCATACACATGTTTGAATGATGCCTGGAGTAGGCTGAAAACTAAAAGGTCACAAGGCTGTGTACTGTTTGTGGAGATAATTTTAGAGAGAAGTTTATGCTGCAATCCTCCTGGATCTGAGCTGGATGAGAGATATCCACAATTGTTACAGAAGATAGGTTGAAGGCTGGGATTCTTTTTGGTCCTAGAAGGCCCGGAAAAGGGAGTTTATGCTATGGAAAGGCATGATGGAGAGAAATGGAGTTGAAGGAAAAGAGGAAAAAGAAGGGGAAGAGTGAGGGAGAGTAGAAGTTAAGAGGCAAGGTTGGTGAGTGCAGTTCTGTCTTAGTGTGCTGTATGGCCCTTGATGTGCGAATGGCAACACAATGGTGAATCTAGGATACATCTCTAACCAAAATAATGTTTAAAAATGGATTGTTTTCAAAGTCTGAAACTCAGTAACTGCACATTGTTTGAACTACATTTTCGGAGATGTTTCCACGTAAAATAGTGTTAACTTGTAAACAACATAGCTGCACAGAAATTTCACTATGTACCTACTGACTAGAAACTATTGGTTACTTACTTGGAGAACCTAGTTGGAACTTGCTGCACCATCTAGTGCTCAGATTATGAACAAACAGGCATTACCCTTCAGCCCAGTCTGGTATATAGGAAAAGGACTGAAACTGTAGTAATGAGGTAATCTGTATTAAAATAATACAGATTATTTGATATAACTATATAATATAGTTATATACATACTTAATTTAGTTTTTGCCATACTTATAAGTAAATCAATTTTTTGTTTTTCTTTCTATGATCGTGGTTAGAATGCACAACAATTGTATTGTAAAAATATTTCTTGACTAAATGTCTAAGAGTATGAAAAGGTTGTTTATGCATGGGTAATGCAACTTCCATCATTTCTACTACCCAGGTAATATGCATGCATTGTTTGATTATATCTCATATTGTGAATACCTTCACAACGAGTTGCCGAGGTATTGCACTGCTTTGAATAAGTAACATTGGTCTTCTCCACTGTTGAAGCTTTACTTATCAAAGCAGTGCAATACCTCAGCAACTTGTTGTGAGGGTATTCACAATATGAGATATAATCAAATGATGCATGCAATACTACCTGGGTAATAGAAATGATGGAAGTTGCATTACCCATGTATAAATAACCTTTTCAAAATTGTATTGTTTTAGATGAATAAAGAAAATTGTAAAGTTTTCTTTATTCATCTAAAACAGTACGATTGCTTAAATTTATATTTATATCAGTGAAAGATTATTTATATCTTTCATCGCTTTCTATTTTAGGCAATTATTAAGAGTTCCTTCTACATCAAAACCTGTGATATTTGGTAACTATTTATTAAGAGAAACCAATGGTGACATCTCAGAAGACAACAGCAAAGTGTTAGTTCAGCATGAAAAAATAATAGATGAATGGTTATGTCCTTGCAATACAGGTATTGTGGTATTACCTTAAATATTTACCCTGCCATTTTATTTTATTCTTGTATTTTCAAAAAGGTATGCCGTAAGGGCATTGGGATGTTGGGGTGGGTGGTTTTCTATCTACTCTCTGAAGAGGAACTAAACAAAAATGAATGCTCTGTTTGCTCTTGACTCTTAAATTGTATCAGGTAATGAGGCCTTTTGATATAACATTAGTGATTAAAAATCTAAATCGAACCTCAAACATTTAGTTGTGTTATAATAATTAATTATAATAAGTTTACACTAAATTATAATTATATATAAATGTATAACTAAGTGAATAAAGATTCCTTTACCCCACATTTATTAATGTAATTTGTTTATTGTGGACAAAACAATCAAAATACACAAAATGTTTATGCACCATAGCACTTAATATGCCTAGGTCATTATCTCACTATGTTTCAGAATTCACCTTGGTGCTTCATTATCAGCCGAAATAAAACTAAATCAGAGACAAGAAAAAAAAAGAAGTGAGATTATGAAATGGCCTAAATTTGAGACATGCAAACTGTTAATTATAAATATATGCATGTATGAAATTTAACTTAAGAAAGAACTTCCCCATTTTAAGTATAATTAACATACTTCCAATAAAATGCTAAAATAAGAACAGTGCCCATAGAAGCATATAAAAAAAGGCATGCAACAGAAACTGAATGTCTGTGAGACAGTGATTGGACTGACTTTGTGAACGACAGGTCAGGTAATTAACCTGACTATCCCTTTTTGAATAGTCTAGAAGCTTGAGAGAAGTTTTGGGGGCACCATCCCAGATGTGGAAACAATATTCCAGAATAGGGTGGATTTGAGATTTGTACAGAGTGAGCTGTTTAAAAGAAGAGTAACACAGTGAAAAAGAAAACCCAGTTTTTTTGATGCAGAGGAAGCAATATTTGTGAGGTATGTTTATGCCAAGAGCAATTAGAAGTCAGGGTAACCCCTAATATGAATATATGACCTTGTCTAGAAGTTTGAGTTCTAGACAAGGTCATATTTTCGAGACTTTTTTTTTTATACTGTCTTGTAAAAAAAAAATAATAAGAGGAGTAGACTTCTTTTTTTTTTACAAAAAATAAGATAGGACTGAGTTTTAGAAGGAATGAATTTAACTAAATTATCTTTGTCCCATTGGAATATTTCTTGAAGATTAGCATTTTCTAAATTACAGCAATACCTCTCTTAGCACGGCTTCAAACAGCACGGGTTTCACTATAAAATGGTTTTCAATTAAGTTTAAGTCAAAAATTTACTGTACATATTAAAACTCATTCAATAGCCTAGACATGTACTCTGCATATATGCTGCATTGTTGTAGCCTAGGAACACGTACAAAGATGCTGCAGTGCCAACTCTATTGTCTCACATGCACATGTGAGACGATAGAGTTGGTACTGCATCCCTCAGGCAGTCACTAGCAAAGTGCAACAGTGTTCAGTATTCTTAATTCCATCCTGACAAGACAACATGATAGCTTTTCATTTCACAGTTTATTTTTTACTCCTTTAAATACGATCGAAAATATATTTGCATCTTGGCTAGAAACCGCTGCCAAACCATGCATTCTGTTTGGCAGTATGTTTTGCCCCATTTGGCAAATTATTTCACTGGTTTTGAATTATGAATTCAGACAATTGCCAAAGACATTGTGAAGATCGGAAGAGACTTGAGATTTTAAACTTTTTGACACTGCCAATGTACATGACTGCATTGACTCACATGCAAATGACTTAGATGATGCAACTCTCCTTGAAATTGACGAGCAAACTGCATATGAAGAAGAGGAAAACAATTCTGAAGTGGATAACACTGAAGTAGCACCAAAAAAATTTTCAACAGAATTGAAGAAAGTTTTTTTTGGGGAGGGGGGTTGACATGGCCTGCAAGGCAATTATGAATGGAGATCCGGATGTTGAACGTAGCATCAAGATGCAGCAAATTTTACAAGATGGGTTTTGATGCTACAAAAAGTCAAAAACTTGTACACTGAGAAAAAGAAGGGACGACTTCACTGGACTTTTTTATTGAAATACCTAAATAAACAGTACAGCTTTTTTCTCATCTCTAATGATGTTACCTTTCATTAATAAAATTTTTGCAGTATTTTTAATTTCAAATCCTTTTAATTGCCTATCAACCGCGAATTGTTTATAGATTTATTATAATTGTTTATAGACTGTTTCTTTGGTACGCATTCAATTAAAACCCATTATAATTATACCTCAATCAGCATGGTTTCACATAACACGGAACAGTTTTCGTACCAATTATCAGTGTTATGCGAGGTATTGCTGTATATGCAATGTAATCAAAATGATTGTAAACTAATTATCACCCTGTATATGGTGATATTTGTATTTTTTGTATCTATTTGTATTTGTATCTTTTTCCTGGAAGAAACAAATTTGATTCATTTATTCTTTAAAATTTCAAAGCATTAAAAATCTAACATTTTCCTAAAAATATGTTTTACATTTTCTTATAGATTCAGTTAGCAAGCCTACTCAGTGTCCTCAAGCTAAATCTAGCTCAAAACTATTCCAACCCACATTGAAGAAGGATGATTTTAAAAATGACAATGATTTTATTAAGTTTGAACAAATAAAATCTTCTCAGTCAAATGCAAACCTAAAAAATCCCCCAAATGAGAGAGTTTCTGGAATAATGCCTGATTACAGACAATTGCTACTTAACTTGGTATATAAAGATACCATTTCAACTGCTATAGATCTAGCAGGAGAAGGAATACAAGCTTCTGATATTAGTATTTGTGGACGGATACAACGAATATGGAAATCTGTATCGATGCCAGCAGTCACAATAAATTCTGATTCCTGTATAAGGAAATTTTCAAATGATATTAGGTATGTATGAAATCTGCTAACTTGATCCATTTTATTTTTTTAAAATTTAGCTATGCCTAATAGTCATACCAGCCAACTCTTCAGATTTGATTTTGTCAGTCAGAAGATTCCAGTAATCAGGGTAAGTCTTCTGGTTTTCTGATAAGTTTGATTTCCTTCTGATTTTTAGTAAAGTTTGTGTTATTTTTCAAAGTCACAGATATGTAAGTTTTTCAATTATATGCTTTCCAACTTTAATGATGTACAAGGTGTGGCAATAAAGTTCCCAGACTGGTTCAATAAAAACAACACAAAGTGAAAGAGCTGAAAAATGGATTTATCTTTGTTCAAAGTAATCAGTATCTGATCGAATTCACGTATTACACTGTTTTAAAAGTTTTTGAAAAAATTCAGGGAAAGCATCCAAAGAAATTATGTTCACTTCGGTGGTTACATTTTTCTTTGTCTTCAATATCCTGAAATCTCTTTCCTTTCAGGAAAGCTTTCACCTTGGTGAAGAACTCTACTGGTGCTAGGTTGGGAGAGTAGAGTGGATGGTTGACCTGTACAATGCCATGTTTTGTCAGAAATGTCTTCACAAGTGCAAAATGGGTGGAAGGCATTGTTATGCAACAAGAACCACTGCCTTTCTCTCCAAATTGCAGTCTCATCTGGGAATGCACTTCAGTAGTCTTTGAAGCACCTGTACATAGAATGCAGTATTGACTCTCCCCTTCAGGTACAAATTCTGTGTGAATCGCCCTGTTTTTTGAAAAAATGATCAGATAGTCCTTATCCTGAACTTCTGTAAACGAAACTTTGTGGACCTTGGTGTTGATTTTGAAATCCACTGCATGCTCTGACACTGTCTTTGTCTGGATCATACTGAAACAGCAAACACTCATATACAGTGACAATGCAGTTGAAGGCAATTAGGATTTTCTCTTAAAGAGTCTGGATGAAGTTTGCATGACGATGTTCTTCATTGCTTCTGCTCATCCATGAGGCTGTGTGGCACAAATTTTGCACAGAACTTCCTTTTCTAAATCTTCAAGCAGAATTTGATGAATTGTCTCCTTATTTATATCCAACTCATCAGCCATCATGCTGAGGGCAAAACAACAATCTCTTGCCAAAAATTTCCCAAACATTTGGAACTCTATCCTCATTTTGAGAGGTTGACAAGATGTCCACTTCTTGGGTCTTCGTGAAAATCCTCACATCCATCTTTGAACTGCTTATACCATTCAAACAGACTGATATAAATTAATGTTTCATCACCATAAACAGATTTTAACATTTCATATGGTTCTGTTGCAAATTTTCCCAGTTTAAAGCAAAATTTGATATTCATTTGTTGCTCCATTGCAAAATTGTAACATTGAATGTTAACACTACTAATGAAACTGGTTGTTATTTGCAACCTGTCAGCCTAGTGGACAATCTCTGTACCATCATCTGTTGGAGGAAGTTTGAACTATAACATACCACTTCTAGTTTTTTTCAAACTCATCGAACGTGATCATAACAGCACCAGTCTGGGAACTTTATTGTTACACCTCATATGTTTAAAACTGGTGTTGGGTGATTCGGCATTAAAAAGGTTGTGAGGCTAATTTTGCACATTCCTCTGTGGCATAACATTATTATTGGGAACATCACATCAGTCTTGTTCCATACTTTAATATTGCAATTTTGAACTGTTCCTATGATATTTTCCATCACTCATTGGTTAGAAGTACTCCATATTTATATGGGGGATTCCATTATTAATTGAAATATTATGACCCCCCCCCCCTCTATACACCTGATTATGAAAGCAGTAATTTTGCACTGTGATGCGCAATGAAAAATTCTGTGCAACGTACCCATTGTGTTTCCCTGGCATCAGACAAATAATTCTTTTGTTTTTCTCCCATTCTCTTTTCTCTTTCTTTTGTGTTCCTTTGGTTTCTCTCTCTCTCTCTCTCTCTCTCTCTCTCTCTCTCTCTCTCTCTCTCTCTCTCTCTCTCTCCCCCCTTTTCTTTTCTTATATTGCTTATCCCTTCTTTTTTTTTTTTTTTTTTCTCTCATCTTTACACGATCCATGCCAGTTCTTTTCCAGAATAGACTTGCACTGGGTGAAGTACCCTCAGTTACCCACTTTGCAGGTAACCTGAGGGTACTTCACCCAGTGCAGGACTATTCTTCAGTAAATTTTGTGGTTCATGGATTAGATGTGGGTTCCATTTTTGAATGTAAATAATTTAATATAGTAATACTAAAAATTAATATACTAACTCAAAAAGTAACTGTTAATATTATTATTTTCTTTTTTCTAAGTTAACATTTTTTGCTAAATTATCAGGTGTTTTGTATTTTTAATGCGTAATTTGAATTACGCACAACACTGCTCCACTGCTAATGTCTATTTAAATTACATACATTCACCTAAAAGGTATGATTAATTATCTAGATTTAAAACTAATATTTCAGATTTTGTTGTTGTTTTTATTATATAGCTAATATGGCCTTAGCATATAAGGCTATATTGTTATGTAATAACAACATTGTGCTTCTGATTATGAATTTTGCACTCAGTGCTGCAGAATTAGAAATTAAATTAACATTAAAAATGAAATCTTTCAATACAAAACTGAAAGTGCATCATTAAAAGTATTCTAAATTGCAGCTTAAAAGAACATTAACTCTTTAGGATTGCATTATCCTAAAGAGCTCACAAAAGAACTGGATGCAGGGAATAGCTTTGATATTATATACTTGGATCTTAGAAAGGCTTTTGATACTGTTGCACATGGAAGACTGCTACACAAATTGGAGCAGTGTGACATTGGAGGCAAATTGCTGCTATGGATAAAGGGGTGGTTGAGGGAGAGAAGACAGAGAGTGGTAATCAATGGACACTGCTCATCGTGGACTAATGTTATTAGTGGAGTCCCTCAGGGCTCAGTGTTGGGTCCATTATTGTTTTCTTTATTTATAAATGATATTGATGATGGTATATCAAGCTTAATGTCCAAGTTTGCAGATGATACAAAGGTTGGCAGTGTTGTCAAGGACAATACTGACACTATGCTGCTGCAACAGGATCTGGCAAGGTTGAGCAGATGGGCTGAGAGGTGGCAAATGAAGTTTAACATTGACAAATGTAAAGTACTACATTAGCATTAGCATTAGTAGAGTCATTTGATGCAAGAAAGCAAGCTTATGCAGCATCAGCCAAAAAAAAAAAAAAAAAAAAAAACCCACTTCCACTTTACCCCTCTGTTCATTCAAAATACCTGTCCAGCTGAGCCTTAAACTTATTTAGGCTATCAACCTCCACCACAAGGGATGGAAGTCTGTTCCACCAACCAACCACCCGCTGGCTAAAGGCAAATTTCCGCACGTCTATCCTACATCTGTCTTTCCTCAATTTGAATTTATGCCCTCTCAGGTGATTTTTCTGAGCTAGAGGAAGAATCCCATCAGCATTGAGCATGCTTAAACCATTCAAGGCTTTATACACCTCTATCAGATCACCTCGCTGGTGCCTAGTCTCCAGACACTGTAATTTGCAAAACTTAAGCCTTTCTTCGTAAGAGCACCCCTTTGTTCCATTCACTAATCTTGTTGCCCTTCTCTGTACTCGTTCCAGCAGCTCTACATCCTTCTTGAAATGAGGCCTCCAGACCTGTATACAGTACTCTAGGTGTGGCCTGACCATCACCTTATACAATGGAATAATCACCTCCTTATCCCTGCTGGAAAAATTCCTGTATATCATTGACAATACTCCATGAGCTACTCTTGCAGCCCGTCTGCACTGCTCAGAGAACTTCATATCTGCCTGCACAACCACCCCCAAGTCCCTTTCATTCTCACCACTGTCAGTGTAGTACCACAGAGTTGATACGTTGCTCTGGGGTTGCTGTTTCCCATGTGTAGTACTTTACATTTGTCAATGTTAAACTTCATTTGCCACCTCTCAGCCCATCTGCTCAACCTTTCCAGATCCTGTTGCAGCAGCATAGTGTCAGTAGTGTCCTTGACAACCCTGCCAACCTTTGTATCGTCTGCAAACTTGGACATTAAGCCCGATATACCATCATCAATATCATTTATAAATACAGAAAACAATAATGGACCCAACACTGAGCCCTGAGGGACTCCACTAATAACATTAGTCCACGATGAGCAGTGTCCATTGATTACCACTCTCTGTCTTCTCCCCCTCAACCACCCCTTTATCCATAGCAGCAATTTGCCTCCAATGTCACACTGCTCCAATTTGTGTAGCAGTCTTCCATGTGCAACAGTATCAAAAGCCTTTCTAAGATCCAAGTATATAATATCAAAGTTATTCCCTGCATCCAGTTCTTTTGTGACTGCATCATAGTATCCAATCAAGTTGGTCAGGCAAGACTTCCCCTTAACAAAACCATGCTGTGTCTGAGCTATAACTGAAGTCTTGTCTAAATGATCCTGCAGTGCTTCTTTAACCAGTGCCTCCATTAATTTTCCTGGAACAGAAGTTAAGCTCACAGGTCTATAATTACTTGTGTCAGCCTTTGATCCTCCTTTGTGAATTGGGGTCACATTTGCACATTTCCAGTCTATGGGTACCTCCCCTGAGTCCAAGGAAGCTCTCATAATTATGGCTAAGGGTTTGCTTACTTCCTTTGCTGCCTCCTTTAATATAACTGGAGAGATCCCATCCACCCCGGGTGCCTTTCTTGTGTTTATCTTCAACAGTTTCTCCTCCACTTTACTCCCAGTTATTTCAAGATTCTGTAGCTTACTGCTAGAGTTGAATACACCTCTGGCATTCCCCTCGCTGAATAACTCCTCATGTGTGAATGTCGATGCAAAATATTCATTTAGTTTGTTAGCTACCTGAGCAGGATCATCAACACTTGACCCATCAATATCAAGTGGACCAATCTGATTCATCCCCTTCCTTCTAGAGTTTACATAAGTAAAGAACTCTTTGCTGTTTTTCTTTGCATCCCTTGCCAAGGATTTCTCGTAATCTGCCTTCGCCTGCCTAACCTCCTTTGTAACTTGGTTGCATATCAACTTGTATCTATCATAGGCTTCTGTGTCATGTGTTAATTTGTATGTATCCCATGCATTTTTCTTCTCTGCCATATGCCTCATTAGTTCATCTGACATCCATTTTGGCCTAAACCTTGAACAATATTTCTTAGTTGGTATGTAAAGCCTAGTAGCTTCCAAGATAAGTTCTTTGAATGCTTCCCATTTTGAATTTGCTGTTGGTAACATCATCAGTTGGTCCCACTGTATAGAATTTAAATACTGTCTCAGTCCATCGTAGTCGCCTTTACGGAAGCAATAACCCTTCCCTTTACCCCTAATGGTAGTTACCTCTTTGAGTAAATCCCACTTCAGCACACTGTGATCACTGCCACCTAGTGGTTCATTTATCTGCAGATTCTTAATGCATGAAGAATCACTGCTGATAATCAAATCAAGAGTATTACTCCCTCTAGTTGCCTCCCGAACATGCTGATGTAGAAAACAATCATCCAATAAATCCACAAAAGCCCTGCTAGTGTGTGAGTAACCAGCCCCCAAATTCCAGTCAATATCTGAGAAATTAAAATCTCCCATTATAAGACACTCTGATTTACTGGCCCACTCTATTTCCCTGTACAGTTCCTTATTATACTCATCAGAGTCATTAGGCCTATAGCACACTCCTACTCTCAATTTTGATCTCCCAATGTTTATGTCACACCAAACTGACTCCACACTGCACTGTCCAGCAATGTCGACTGGCTTCACTTCCTTGGTTTTTATGTGTTTCTTAACTAATAGCATAACCCCTCCCCCCTTCCTATCCTGTCTATCCTTTCTGTAGACGTTGTACTCCCCAAATTGCAGTTCTGCATCCCTTATATCTGTGTGACACCACGTCTCTGATATCCCAACAATATCTGCCTTCGATGTTTTGAGCAATACCTCAAATTCATCCAATTTATTTACTAAACTCCTAGCATTGGTGTACACGCAAGTATACCTGCACCTGTTTCTATTCTTAGCTACCCTAACACAACCCATGTGTTTACTTGTACCGCAATGGCTCCCAGCAGTCTCTGAAATACCATGCATCTTGTTTTTCAGACTTCTGCTCATTCTAATAGAAGCAGTGCAAGAATCTCTTTCACCTCTGCCAGTGGCTACTGTCAATCTATTGGTCTTTGTCTCCCCCCAAGCTAGCAGTTTTCCGACCCACCTAACACTGCCTCGATAGCATCAGCAAATATTCTTGCACCCTTTCTATTTAAGTGTATCCCATCCCTGTAGAAGCAATCTCTCCTGTTAACAAGTACAGTCCAGGCTGAAAAAAATTCTACCCCTTGAGCCTTGCACAATCTTTCCAGGGCCGAATTGATCGACAAGGCTCTCATCATATACTCCCTCCTATCATGTCTGGGCAGAATTGCAGACACTTTCAAATTCAACCCTAATTCTCGGCTTTTGTTCAACAGTGACCTGTACTTGTTAAGTAATTCTGCCGGTCTCCTACTCTTAATATTATTAGTGCCAACGTGTACAACTATATCACCTTTTGTGCCCTTAAAAGATGATATTCGCTCTACAACGTCATCAACCTTTGCCCCTGGCAGACATACCCTGGTCCTGTTCCACCTATCTTTTTTACAAAGCATGTTCCCCGTTTCCCTGACAATAGAGTCACCAACAACTACTAGTTCCTTCGGGACCAGCGCATTCTGCCTTAGGGATTGTCTCTGTGTCACGCTATGCCCAAGTGCAAGCTCTGGCGCTGATGTGGGCAGCTGAGAGCTGGATGGGCCCCTCAATTTAGTTTCTTCGAGGGCATCCACCCTGTCCTTCAAGCTCTCATATAGGCCCACAAGAACGCCGAGTTGTTGCCTGATATCGATACACTCCTTGCATCGCGTACACACAAAGACATCCCCCATGGCAGTATCATGTCCCGTACCTGATTGCTCTGCAAACATCAAGCAAACAGTGCATTTTATAAGGCTGTGAGTCAGAGGACAACTGCCCCCCTCAGTTCTGCTCGGAGCCACAGCACTTCCGTTAGCTTGAGCCTTTTGCTTTGCTGCTCTGGTCTGAGTCATGATTCTATTAATTTATTAATTAATTATGTTATGTTATTAATTATATTACGTTTGTAATCTAAGTCGTTATGTATTTATTTAAACGTACAATTTAACTGCCAACGAAGTTCAACTAACGCTATCTAGTACGGTATATAACCTACGGTATATCTAGTACGGTATCACAGTGGCGGGAAAGTTACTAACGGTAGCGGTAGTTACGAACACGTGGAAACCCTTACCGATACTTTTACAAGGCCGAGTAAAGAATAAATACACCAAATTAATCAAAAAAATCACAAAATAATGTTATACTACTAAATTTAAATCAAAAGTTTTAGAAAAACAATAATTTCAAATCAATAAATAAGAAAAATCCACTTAGCGGCTTTGAACACGACCGTCACTAGTAGCCTCGTCAGCAGACCCCCATGTGGGAAACAGCAACCCCAGAGCAACGTATCAACTCTGTGGTACTACACTGACAGTGGTAGAGAATGAAAGGGACTTGGGGGTGGTTGTGCAGGCAGATATGAAGTTCTCTGAGCAGTGCAGACGGGCTGCAAGAGTAGCTCATGGAGTATTGTCAATGATATACAGGAATTTTTCCAGCAGGGATAAGGAGGTGATTATTCCCTTGTATAAGGCAATGGTCAGGCCACACCTAGAGTACTGTATACAGGTCTGGAGGCCTCATTTCAAGAAGGATGTAGAGCTGCTGGAACGAGTACAGAGAAGGACAACAACAAGATTAGTGAATGGAACAAAGGGGTGCTCTTACGAAGAAAGGCTTAAGTTTTGCAAATTACAGTGTCTGGAGACTAGGCACCAGCGAGGTGATCTGATAGAGGTGTATAAAGCCTTGAATGGTTTAAGCATGCTCAATGCTGATGGGATTCTTCCTCTAGCTCAGAATAATCACCTGAGAGGGCATAAATTCAAATTGAGGAAAGACAGATGTAGGATAGATGTGCGGAAATTTGCCTTTAGCCAGCGGGTGGTTGGTTGGTGGAACAGACTTCCATCCCTTGTAGTGGAGGTTGATAGCCTAAATAAGTTTAAGGCTCAGCTGGACAGGTATTTTGAACGAACAGAGGGGTGAAGTGGGGTTTTTTTTTTTTTTTTTTTTGGCTGATGCTGCATAAGCTTGCTTTCTTGCATCAAATTCCTCTACTAATGCTAATTAGTCACAGGAAGTGCAAAATTAATGTATAATTTAAGTACCTTATGGTTATACTTAAAAAATTATCAGAATTTTAATTTTTTTTACTGTTTATTAAAATTATTTTTATAGTGTGTATTCATATCTAGACTCCTTTAAGGTCATAGAGTTATAAATATGGATAGAAAGATTTGACTGATTAGATTTTAATTTTTGTGGTGCATGAACATGATGCAGCAAGTCCAAAAATATAAAGATATGAGGATATAAAATATAATAGACTATAAATTAAAAATAATAGAATATATAATTTAGAAAAAACGAGTATTTAGAGTTGGAATTCAGGACTGAAAATTGAGGCCAGAGATACAGGTGGGCAGAGATCCCTCTGCCCATTGCAAAGTGCAATTGTAGATTTGGCTGATAGTTTAAGCAATGTGCTTAAATTATGTTGTATCATATGGATCAATGTGGAAAGTAACATTTCAGGGTATATAATTTCATCTGGTCTTTATCAAGTTGTTGATAAAGACTAGATGAAACTGTATATCCCTCCTACTCTCCCCTCTGTTGGAAAACAGGAGGGATTTAATTCTTGCTGACCATGCCAACAGTGCAGAAATTGAAAGTTTTCTGCATCTGGATTTCTAATCCAAGAAAGAAGAATACAGCTGAAACCTAACACTATTGATGTTCTGTTTTCACAGAGCAGCTTACCAAAAAAATCTGTAAAATTAATTATGAATATTCCATTTTTTTTTTTTTTTTTTCAATTTAATTTTTTATTTTTATGTATTATATACAATATGATGGTAATATTATATTGTATATGATTGGTTTATTTTAATTTAATGTTAACTGTTACATTATTACTAATGTGTAGAAAATTTAATACAAATTTTCTTAATGTTGTCACTTTTTTTTTTTTTTTTTTTTTTCCCCTGGTTTGAATACAAACAGTGGGATGGGAGGGTCAGATTCAGGTATGGGTTTAATACAGTGGACTCATACAGGATTCTCTAGTTCAGACACTGACACATGTCTACCTTCCCATTTAAACTTTTGTATGCCATGCCATTCTTTCAAGAAAATGGAGGAATATTCCATTGTCTTTCAAGGCATGTTCTATTTTTTCTATTCTGTTTTTTAATTAATTTGTTTTCTGTTTTATCTTTATTTTTGTTTTGTTTTTATGTATTTTTATTTTAAGTAATTGCTATTTGTTTATTTATCTGCTATTTAGGTGGTTGTTGCAAGAACTTGAATATTATAGTGTCTGATTTTGGGAAAACAGTAAGCAGTTATTGTTTCTGGGACAAATTGTGAAAACAGTGACACATTGTAAAATGTCTATTATTATTTTTAAAATATGGCAATTTTTAATATTTTCATTTTAAAAACTGTGTGCTGTGATTTTAATTTTATACATATAATATGCAACATTCAAATTTGTCTATTTCAGATATTCTATCTTGATTCAAGATACAGAAAGTTTATTTTGTGAATTGCAACTTTCAGACAAAACTTCCAGTTTTGCTTACAGTGAATATTGGAATGATGTTTATAATGGATTAGGACAGGTGTTCTTGTTTTCAGGCATTAGACATGTTAAACAGTTTACTGATTTGAGGTACAGGTAACATTATGTATAATAATAATAATATATAAAATATGTCTATAGCATATATTGCTTAAAATTCCTGTTATAGTGCCTATTTAAATTGCTTATAGTGCCTATATGCATACTTATTTGTATTAGTTTTTAAAATAAAATTGAACTAAAGAATTTAAAAAAAGTAATATTTATTTTATAAAATAGTCCATTTTTTATAAAGTATATTATTTAATGAACATAAGTCACATTATTTATAATTGCTCAATATCCATTAAATAAAAAGTTTTTATTAAATAAAATAAGGCACTGAAGGAATTGAGCAAAATGATTGAATGTCTGTTTTCCCTTGTAGGTGAGATAACAGCTAGTGGCTGGAATCATTAAAGGTATGACCTTTAAAGGCATAATATTGTAGTCCCAAGTATTCAACCATGAGCTGGAAACTATCAGAAAAATTCTTCAAACCTACCTGTATTTTGTGACAAGATTATAGTCACCACAATAGCTAAGTTCCAGCTCTCCCCTCTCATTGTTCACCTTCTTTATCATTCTTGAAGTTTAGGATTGTGTCTAGGATTACTAGTAATTGTAATGTAAAAGTCTTCTACAGCAGAAAGTAAAAGCAGGAAATTAGACAGTTTACCAAGTTCATTGCCATTGTTGCAAACACAACATAGGGCAATCATACTGTAAACTGAAACCTTGCCTTATGAAGCATTCAAGGGTCACCAGGTTAAAAAACCTAACAGGAAGTGATATTACTTTCCATAGTATCACTGACTGTCACCAGGTTTTCTTACACCAGCTCTATATACTTGTACTTTTCGTGGTTTACTGCCAATACAGAAGGAATTTCATTGAAACCTGGATGATCTAGCCTGACCTGTCAGGAATTTCAACAGAAACAGAGCATGATTATCATCTCACTATCCATTATCCCTCTATAGGTAAGCAGCAACAAGCCCAGCCAAACACACCAAACAGGATTTCCCCCCTCCATTTTTTCACAACTTGGTATCCCCAGGACAGAAGGTAGAAGGAACTTTCCTACTATCCAGAGACCATCCAATCGGCCTTGATATGGAATCAAAGTTCAAAGTACCAACTAGAAGCAGACATTTAATATTCAGTCATAACCTCCAAACCCACCAATAGATACATACCAGTTTATATCACCCTACAGAGAAAGCCAGTAGGGCAACTATTCAGGAACAAAGGATATGCTTCCCAAAAAATTTTGCCGTGTTACGTTGAGCTGTTTTCCAGCATAGTCATCAATTTAGTAATTTCCAGATTTATGTAGCCAAGTTCTTCTTGACACTAAGCAATGTTATTATAAGATATTTTATTGTGTTCTTATTTATTTTGCCACAAGAATGGAACAAAAAGTCTGTACCAGAATGTTTGGAAATTGAATCTTTAAATTTCATTTTAAAATAGTTATTACAAAATTCAAATAAATTTTCTTTTATCGCAAGTGACATAATTATGAGGTGTAGCAAATAAAGTTCTCCGACTGTTGCAATAAAAAGAACACAAAGTGAAGGAGTTCAAAAATGGTTTTATTTCTATTCAAAGTAATCACCACCTAATTAAATTAAACTTACACCATTCTGAAAGTTTCTGAAAAGAGTCAGGGAAGGCATCCAAAGAGATGATGATGTTCAGTTCATTGGTTACATTTTTCTTTATGTCCTCAGCATCCTGAAATCTCTTTCCTTTGAGGGCAGTATCTTGGGAAAGAGGAAGAAGCCTGATGATGCTAGATCAGGAGAGTAGGGCGGATGGTTAAAATGGGCATTGTTTTGCAGTAAAAACCAGTGCCTTTCTCTCGAAATTGCAGCCCCACCTGGGAAATGCATTGAATCACTCTTCATTCAGAGAGTCAATTCCACATAGAATGTGACATTGACTCTCTGAATGAAGTGTGAATTACACCATTTGTCAAAAAACATAATTAGCATCATGATCCTGGACTTTGGAAACAAAACATTTTGGGCTTTGGTGATGATTTTGAAGTCCACTGCATGCTCTGATGCTGAGTCAGTCTGAGTTGTACTGAAACACCTAACAATTATCTCTCTCTCTCCAGTGACAATACAGTTCAAGAAATTAGGATTGTGATGACCAGTCTGGATGAAGCCTTCGTGCAATGATACACTTCATTGCTTATGCTCGTCTGTTAGGCTGTAAGGCATAGATTTTGCACAGACCTTCCTTTTACCTAAATCTTCATGCAAAATTTGACAAATTGTCTCCGTATTCATATTGAACTCATCAGCCATCATTCTGATGGTCAAACAACCAATCTCTTTCCACAATTTCCCCCAAGCTTTTGCAACTCTGTCCTCATTTCAAGAAGTTGATGGACTCCCACTTCTTTGATCATCGCAAACATACTCACATCTGCCTTTGAACCACTGTACTGTTCGAACACATTGGTATGACTTAACATTTCGTCACCATAAATAGTTTTTAACATTTGATATATTTCTGTTGCAGATTTTCCTATGTTAAAGTAAAATTGGTATTTGTTTGTTGTTACTTGCAACCTGTTGGCCTATTATTGGAGAAAGTTTAAAGTATAACATACCACTTCCATTTATTTTTAAAATTATCAAACATTATGGCAACAGCACCAGTCTGGAAACTTTATTGCCACACCTTGTATGTCAATAATTATTGACATTATTTCCATTAACAAAATTATCAGATCTGTGTTTTTGTATACCCTTCAACCACTATATCAAAAATTGCATTAATTAAATTAATAGCTGAACAAGTTAGTACAAAGTGTCATTTTAGTTTGTATCACCTACCTTGGTGATGCAAACGAAAAGTGTTAAATTTTGTATAACAAGAAATGGCATATTCTTGTTATATCTCATTGTGAATGCTTCACAATGTTTGTTTGTTATTTGGTTTTTAGGAGCATTAGCAACTAAGGCCATATTGCTCCGGGGATATGCGGTGGTCATTCCCTGACCTTTCCGCATCCTCCATATTTGGTAGTCACGGGCTCGAACCCCGGTCAATCAAGAAGCGTGTGCTACGCACTGTTGCTCCTGCCCACCTGGCTATGGAGGCGCCACTTCACAATGAGTTGCCTGCGTATTGCTTTGATAGGCTGGGTAGCATATTCTTCTTAGGAGATATATCTTAAAAGAAGCAATCACCCTTGGTCCATGGGTTAGAGCAGTGATGATCAGAACACAATCTTGATGTTGGGGTCTGCACCAGTAGGGTGCAGAGGATGTCTGGAGTTATTGTTCAAGGGCAACAATGCTTTAAATGGCAGTTTGTTCTGCTGACAGTGACTAAACCATTCCTCCAAATGAGCTCTAGTTGTCCAGACTCTGTAACTGGATTTGCAGATCAAAGTTTTCCTTTAACATAATCCTTGCATGCTCTTGGCTTTCCAGCATAATAAACAAGAAAGGGTTTCAGATAGGTTTTTTTGAAATTGCATGCAGCATTTGAACCATTAAAAGGACTAGTGTTCCCTTTCCTGGTTTAAAACTAGCATTAATTTTTCTTCATGACTGAGGTTAGGTTATTGAAGGCTTTCCTGGATCAATAACCTCCCTCATGGATCGTTTTTGTTTTATACTTATAATATTTGATATTTGAGTTTAAAGTTTTGAACTCTGAAATATCTGGGGTTATTAATTTTGTATCACAAGTTAAAATATACTCAGTTAAAACACAGGTTAAAAGATTTAAAGCCATCCACTTTATATTTGTTATAAGAATTCAGTATTATAGTATATCTAATATTTTAAATATATTTCTTTACTTAAATAGTAATTTTTAAATTGTTATTAGGCTCCTTTTTTTTTTGTAAAACATAAATGAGTTACTTACTTTGTTTATTCATTGTTTAAAGATCCCCTGCATTGTTTTCTCTTCTAAAAGGAATCATTTATGACCAACAAAAGGAGAATAAGGTAAAATCTTTGATTATGTATAATTTAATTTATATTATTTCCATATACAGGTGACCCCCACTTAACGCTGATAATTCGTTCCGTAAAAACAGAGCGCTAAGCGAGCGCCGCATTCCCATAAGGTAACATATGTATTTGTGAGTTGCGGTCAGTGCCATAGGATATTTCCTAATCAATAATAAACGGTAGTGAAAAGATGCACAAATGTCGGTCAAAATATTTAATATTAAAATATTTGTACATATAAAATATTCTGCATTACATACATATATAATTATGTGATAACTACTTATGTATCAAAATTAAACTTAAAATTCCAATTAAAATCATGAATTTAATTGACCTAAATTGATTTAATTTAATTGATGAATTTAATCAAGAAAAATGTGTCAATTTTGGGTTGAACTTTGGCCCTCTTCCAAATAAACTAAAAGGGGTATTAATTTTAAATCCCCCGCAGCGTTACCACTCAACAATAAAGTCAACTGATCCTTCGCCGCTTTGAATCCTGAACAAAATAATAATAAACAGAATTAATATGAATAAGGAAATCAAATATAATGAAGTATTAAAAACAAACAAATTGACAGAATAAATTAAAACATAATGAAGAAAGTGAGGATTGGTCATGAGCATTCAAATTAAAGAGAAAAGAGTCAGAGAGAAGAATCATACAAATCAAGGAAGAGGTGGGGAAAACACATGAAAACTCAGTGGACCATTTTACAAAAGTGATTCTTGCACTACTGTTATTGAAATGCAATTGAGCAGCAGCCTGGAAAGCAAGGCAATGGGAATTTCCAGGACTGCTGGGAGTCATAGTGGAACAAGTAAATACATGGGCTGTGTTAGGTAACAAAGAGTAGAAACGAATTTATTAACTATACTCCTAGCATTGGTGTACATGCAAGTATACATGCATGTACACCAATGCTAGGAGTATAGTTAATAAATTCGATGAGCTTGAAGTGCTAGTCAAGACATCAAAGGCAGATATTGTTGGGATGTCAGAGACATGGTGTCACACAGACATAAGCAGTGCAGAACTGGAATTTGGGGAGTACAAGGTGTACAGAAAGGATAGACAGGACAGGAAGGGAGGAGGGGTTATGCTGTTAGTTAAGAAACACATAAAATCTAAGGAAGTGCATCCAATTGATGTTGGTGGACAATGCAATGTTGATTCTGTTTGATGTGACATAAGAACTGGGAAAGGAAAAATGAGAGTAGGTGTGTGTTATAGGCCTAATGAATCTGATGAGTATAACGAGCAATTGTGCAGAGAAATAGAGTGGGCCAGTAAATTAGTGTCTTATAATGGGGGATTTTAATTTCTCGGATATTGACTGGAATTTGTGGGTTGGTCACTCACAAACTAGCAAGGCTTTTGTGGATTTATTGGATGATTGTTTTCTACAGCAGCATGTTTGGGAGGCAACTAGAGGGAGTAATACTCTTGATCTGATTATCAGTAATGATTCTTCATGCGTCAAGAATCTGCAGATAAAGGAACCACTAGGTGGTAGTGATCATAGTGTGCTGAAGTGGGATTTACTCAAAGAGGTAACTACCATCAGGGGTAAAGGGAAGGGTTTTTGTTTTCGTAAAGGTGACTACGGTGGTCTGAGACAGTATTTAAATTCTATAGGGTGGGACCAACTGATGATGTTACCAACAGCACATTCAAAATGGGAAGCATTCAAAGAATTAATCGTGGAAGCTACTAGACTTTTCATACCAACAAAGAAATATTGTTCACGATTTAGGCCTAAATGGATGTCAGATGAACTAATTAGACATGTGACAGAGAAGAAAAATGCATGGCATACATATAAATTAACATGTGACACAGAAACCTATGATAGATATAAGCTGGTCTGTAACCACGTTACAAAGGAGGTTTCAGGCGCCTCCGTAGCCAGGTGGGCAGGAGCGGCAGTGCGTAACACACGCTTCTTGATTAGACCGGGGTTCAAGCCTGTGACCACCAAATACGGAGGATGCGGAAAGGTCAGGGAACGACCATCGCATATCCCTGGAGCAATATAGCCTTAGTTGCTAATGCTCCCAAAAACCAAATAACAACAACAACAACAACAAAGGAGGTTAGGCAGGCGAAGGCAGATTACAAGAAGTCTTTGGTAAAGGATGCAAAGAAAAACAGCAAAGAGTTCTTTACTTATGTAAACTCTAGAAGGAAGGGAATGCCAGAGGTGTATTCAACTCTGGCAGTAAGCTAGATAATCTTGTAATAATTGAGAGTAAAGTGGAGGAGAAATTGTTGAAGATAAACATAAGAAAGGCACCTGGGGTGGAGGAATCTATCCATTTATATTAAAGGAGGTGGCAAAGAAAGTAAGCAAACCCTTAGCCATAATTATGTGAGCTTTCCTGGACTCAGGGAAGGGACCCATGGACTGGAGATGTGTAAATGTGACCCCAATCCACAAAGGAGGATCAAAGGAAGACAGGTAATTACAGACCTGTTAGTTTAACTTCTGTTCCAGAGAAATTAATGGAGGCACTGGTTAAAGAAGCATTGCAGGATTATCTAGACAAGACTTCAGTTGTATCTCGGACACAGCATGGGTTTGTTAAGGGGAAGTCTTGTCTGACTAATTTGTTTGGATACTATGATGTATTCACAAAGGAACTGAATGCAAAGAATAACTTTGATATCATATATTTGGATCTTAGAAAAGCCTTTGATACTGTTGCACATGGAAGACTGCTGCACAAATTGGAGCAGTGTAGCATTGGAGGCAAATTGCTGCTATGGATAAAGGGATGGTTGAGTGGGAGAAGACAGAGAGTGGTAATCAATGAACACTGCTCTTCGTGGACTAATGTTATTAGTAGATTCCCTTAGGGTTCAGTTTTGGGTCCATTGTTGTTTTCTGTATTTATAAATGATATTGATGATGGTATGTCAGGCTTAATGTCCAAGTTTGCAGATGATACGAAGGTTGGCAGGGTTGTTAATGACACTAATGACAGTACACTGCTGCAACAGGATCTAGAAAAGTTGAGCAGATGGGCTGAGAGGTGGCAAATGAAGTTTAACATTGACAAATGTAAAGCCAGCAGGTGGTTGATTGCTGGAACAAACTTCCATCTGTCATTGTAGAAGTTGATAGCTTAGATAGATTCAAGGCAGAACTTGACAAACATTTGGACCGAGTGGATGGGTGAAATAAGGGGTGGTTTTTTTTTTTTTGGCTGATGCTATATAAGCTTACTTTCTTGCATCATGTGCCTATGCTAATGCTAATACATCTATATCAAAGTAATTTTACTGTAAAGACTAACCTTGTTATGTCTCTAAGACTAATATAGAAAATGGAACTAAATATACCACAAAAATAATATAGCAAATTAATTCTGCAATTGGGGTTATACTTGACAAGGTGTGATTCTGCCACATAGGTAACGATACAACTCCAGTGTTCAAAATAAAATAAAATCATAAATAAGACAAAACAACATAGTGCAGATGCATGCCTCCCACCCAAAGAGACTTGCCCTCTCACCTACCGAAGCATGAGTGCTACTTTCTTAATGAAATAAACAGGAAAAATCCATAAGCACAACTCCTCAAAAAGACTTCCATGCTTATGAATTCTGAAAATAACATAATCTGTTGAATTTTCTTTTGTTTCCCCTTCTTTCTTGATTTGTATGTTTCTTTTGCCTCAGTCTTTCTGCCTTGGTTTCAGTGCTTTCTATAATTTGGTTTGTTTTTAGTAGTTTATTATATTTTAAATTATCACTAAAGGTATTAGCAGCAACAATTCCCATGACAAAATCATGTGACCTTCTCCTGTACTGAAAATTTGAACTTGCATAACACTTAACTTCCAAGACAATACATTCTAAACAAGTACTGCAACTGTACATACATTTTACATAGGACACATTGATTGATAGAAAAAGATCTTGTGATTTTGTCAGGGTGATTGAGAAAGCATGTCAAGTCTAATGAATTTGTGTACTGAAAATTGATGTCGTGCCCTCTCTCCACTTCTGCTTGGATTTAGCTCAATAACAGTTTGTTCTCTCTCTCTCTCTCTCTCTCTCTCTCTCTCTCTCTCTCTCTCTCTACCTCTACCTGTCTGTCTGTCTGTCTGTCTGTTTGAAATATGTGCATTATAGAACCATAGACCATTTTCATTCATAAATGGCTTACTAACACAATTTTTTTTTTACTCCCTCCAGGAAGCATCCAAAATTAAGGTTCAGCAGACATTTTATATTTTTTCAACTTGCTGTGGAAAGAAAGCTGAGTTACTGTCAACAGAAATTGCCTTACCTCTGTACTCTCCATATCACATTAGAAATTTTAAAACCGTACTAAAAGTAAGTTAATATTATATAGTTGTTTATTTTTGAAGACTATATCTTTCTTGGCATGTATTATTCTCTCCTCCACCCTTGCCTCAATTCAGATGAACATTAAAAATGTAATATTGTAAAGCATTTAAATAAGGATAGTTTTTTCCAGTTCACTCTTTAAATATTCGTAAACCTCCTAGTTCAACCAAAATTTATGAAAATTTAATTTGGTTTATTGGAATTATACTTACAATATACCAATACATGATGCCAGTGATCTATATAGTACATTTCATGTAATAACTCCGCATGGAAACATCACTTCCGAAACCACTTGTGTAAGATTGTGCATATATTTAGGGAGGTAGATAGAGTAATGACTACTAATTTCAAACAGTAACATGCAATAGATTTCTTTGGGGGGATCTGTCAGATTCCCCCACCATTACTGCCAGGTTAATTTAAATCTGTCTGCATGTGTGTGTTGTCTAAGAAAGAGAAAGAAAGGGTATCCATTATGATGTGAGATAACAATATCCACTGTGTGAATATCTTTATCTTATATGTTGAATATATTATTTTCCTGTTTGTATCAATTATAAATAAATAACCATTGCTTTTTAAAAATAAAAGAGTAATCACATCTTTGTTTCTATTGACAAAACTTCATATAATTCATCAATAGAGTCATTTGTAGTTCCCAGTAGCCAGTTGCATTCATGTCAAATTGTATCATTACCTAAATCTTTTTCATCTTAAGTTTGTTGTTTCCAAATTAATAAGTTAATTCAGGATTATTGCCATATAAATGCAGGATGAATAGTTTCAGGCTGTTTAAATAAACCACCCTGGTCACCCTCAGCAGTAGTTTGATGTTACAGCAGCAACACTAACATCAAATTTGCAATACCTTTGACAGTGTTTAGTCTTTTTTTTTTTTTTTTTTTTTTTGACATCTATTCTCCATAACAGTATATTGAATTCACTTGTCAGACCTCTCCAGATGTCTCACTCATTTGGAGAGGTGTCTGGGTTTGATTTTTGTTAAAGACTGGAGGAATTCTTAAAGGACTTTTCAACCATTGCTGTCCTTAGCTAATTTTAGGCAGAGAGAGAGAGAGTGTGGTTTTCCCTGACTCATCCCATGTTTTTTCAGTCCAGATACCATGAAAATCTACCTCTGAACTTGCATTTCTACAGACATAATAGACTGAAGCAGTGTGGTCTAATATGCTAATAACTCAAAAAATCAATAACTTTGGCATCTCTCACACAGCTGATGTGCAAACTGAAAATTACAGAGAATTGTCTACATAATCCTGCACTCATTCTGAATGCACAATGGGTTGCCACACATTACAACTTATAAACATATAGTAATGTGTCTTAAAAAAATAAAACAAATAAAAATAAAAAAAACTGGTGCACATTTTCATGTGCACAAGTTTTGTCATCTGCTGCAGTGTTTTTCAACTTTTTGTGCAGTTTCCTCTCTTAAAAAAAAAATATATATATATTATTAATTTATCCCCCAGTACCTATAGTATTGATGAATACAATACAATTTTTGATATAAATACAATTCACTTTTCTCAATTTCATTTGTATTGGCATATTAACCACCCCCAAGACTTCTCAACCTCAAGTGGTATGCATACTTCAGTTCAACTTCAGTTCACCATTTTTTTTTTAAAGCTTAGCAAATTAGTATGACTTTCCACGTACTGTATTTTAAATTTTACTTCTATAGAAATTGCCAGTTTTATCTCCATATGGGGTCAGAGGAGTTTATAAGATAAAGAATACAAGAACATTACCATATTTAGTGATTACTTTAATTCAAACCATGGCCAACTCAAATGTATGTACTTGTGTACCCCCTGCATTGACCACTCAGTTATGTAATGGATAGTCATTTAATAGGCAAAGCATATGTAGCCCTATTTTAAATTTGTTAAAACTTAAGTCTAAAATCAGTGTACAAGTTAGTGCAATTGCATCATTTCAGCCTATTCTGATTTTAAACTATTCTGTAGTCTAAAGTCAGTTTGTGTCTGCTTGTAACTTACTTCATTAGATTTTAACTAATTTGGTTTGGCCTTCTGACTAGATCTAAATTTAAAATGCACATGTAGGTCCACTTATGTCACAGTCTCCACTAGTTATGGCATGATGGCTGGGATTACAGTTCAGCAATCCATGTGACACTATCCACTCTGACTGTATAACTAGTTTAGTGGGTATAGATTTAATTTGTATAATTAATATGAAAGTATTCTTTGTGGAGAGAATTTGGAACTCCAAAGAATTTCTAGGTAGCTTTGTGTCTTACTTTTATAAATACTTTCCTTCATCTAATCATTGTGATTGTGCATTACGTTTTCTTGCTTGGTTAAGCAAGACATTAATTAAATGATTTTGTGTGTGTGTGTGCGTGAGTCTGAATAGAAATTACACTTTGGACTTTCACGATGTACGTAATAGCAGTCTTTTTTCTTCTCCAGACTTCAGTCTGTTTATTTCTACATATATGACTGGACAATTATTACTATTATTATTGATTTTAATACTTAAAATATATCTATTTATTCCATAAATTTTACTGAAATTAGCTTTATTTTTACTTAGAGCTCCCTTGATAAGGAACGCTGCAGTTTCCTTGCCAAAATTCTATGGATCAAAGCAGATGTCTTGTTTGTGACTGACTTATCACTACTGCAACAAGATGAAGATAATTCCAAAAATCTTTACCTAAGACCTTATGAAGAATTGCATATAAAACCTGATTGCATTCTTCCCAATTTAAAAGGATCATCAGATAATATTATTTTAATTCTTGATTGCAATTATTATGAAGGTACAGCATTTCTGTTCAAATAATATATATGTATTTTATTTTTTTTTTAATCAGTTACCCACACAGATATTCCCCTAAGATTATTTGTTCCTGTTCAAAAAGAAAAGTATCCACTTAGAAAAAGTATAATTACAACACAAAACTAATTTAGTATGTTTAGTAAATATCATAACATAGGATTAATGATGAAATAAGAAAAGTGTAAATTAAAAGTGCATTACATTGTTTCAGCAAAAAAATGTGTTATTACAGAGAAATGATTTAAAAAATGGCAGTTACAATCAGCAGTTTTCATGTGCACCAGTTTTGTCATCTGCTGCAGTGTTTTTCAACTTTTTGTGCAGTTTCCTCTCTTCAAAAAAAAAATATATATATTATTAATTTATCCCCCAGTACCTATAGTATTGATGAATACAATACAATTTTTGATATAAATACAATTCACTTTTCTCAATTTCATTTGTATTGGCATATTCCCCACCCCCAAGACTTCTCAACCTCAAGTGGTATGCATACCACTGGTTGAGAAATGTTGATCTTCTTTTTACTGCCTCTGTTTTGCATAATTATCTAGTAATTAACTTTTTCCAAAATACATATATAAATTTACATTTTGCATATCTTTTTGGGTAGAATTTTCTCAGTGTGGTCTGTGCTTGTTAATAGGAGAGACTGCTTCTACAGGGATGGGATACACTTAAATAGAAGAGGTGCAAGAATATTTGCTGATCCTGTAGAGGCAATGTTAGGTGGATCGGAAAACTGCTAACGTGAGGGGATTTACAGACTAATAGATTAACAGTAGCCGCAGGCAGAGGTGGAAATGATTCTTGCACTGCTTCTACTGGAATGAGCAGCAGCCCGGAAAGCCAGTTGCTGGGGATTTCAGGAACTGCTGGGGGGTCATGAAACAAGTAAATACATGGGCTGCGTTAGAGTAACAAAGAGTAAGAACAGGTGCATGTATACTTGTGTGTACACCAATGCTAGGAGTATAGTAAATTTGATGAATTTGAAGTGCTGGTTAAGACATCCAAGGCAGATATTGTTGGGATATCAAAGACGTGGTGCCACTCATATATAAGGGATACAGAATTGGAATTTGGGGAGTACAATGTGTACAGAAAGGATAGATGGGATAGGATTGGGGGGTGTTATGCTGTTAGTTAAGAAACACATAAAATATAAGGAAGTGCATCCAGTTGACATAGATGAACAGTGCAGTGTTCAGTCAGTTTGGTGTGACCTAAGCACTGGGAAAGCAAAAATGAGGGTAGGAGTTTGTTAAAGGCCTAATGACTCTGATGAGTAGAATGAACAATTATACAGAGAAATAGAGTGGGCCAGTAAATCAGTGTCTTATAATGGGGGACTTTAACTTCCCAGATATAGACTGGAACTTGTGGGTTGGTCACTTGCACACTAGCAAGGCTTTTGTGGATTTATTGGATGATTGTTTTTCTACAGCAGCATGTTAGAGAGGCAACAAGAGGGAGTAACACTCTTGATCTGATTATCAGCAGTCATTATTCATGCATTAAGAATTTATAGATAAAGGAACCACTAGGTAGCAGTGATCATAGTGTACTGATGTGGGATTTACTTAAAGATGTAACTACAATCAGGGGTAAAGGGAAGGGTTTTTGCTTCCGTAAAGACAACTACAGTGGTCTCAGAGATTTTTTAGGTTCTGTGCAGTGGACCAACTGATGATATTACCAACAGCAAATTCTAAATAGGAAGCATTCAAAGAAGTAACTTCGGAAGCTACTAGGCTTTTTGTTCCAACTAAGAAAAAACTGCTCTATATTCGGGCCCAAATGGATGTCAGATGAACTGATGAGACTCATGGCAGAGAAGAAAAATGCATGTAGTAGTAGTAGTTGCACTTGATGCAAGAAAGCAAGTGTAGGAGCTTATGCAGCATCAGCCAAAAAAAAAAAAAAAAAAAAATCACACCATACCCTCCAATTGCCTGTCCAGTTCCTCCTTAAATTTATTTAACCTATCAACTTCCACAACGGACAGATGGAAGTTTGTTCCAGCAATTAACCACCCGCTGGCTAAAGGCAAATTTCCGCACATCTATTCTACATCTATCCTTTCTTAATTTGAACTTATGTCCCCGTAGGTTCGTATTCTGAACAAGTGGGAGGATCCCATCAGAATTCAGCGTGCTCAACCCATTCAAGGCCTTATAGACCTCAATCAGATCACTGCGCAGGTGCCTAGTCTCCAGCCACTGCAATTTGCAGAACTTAAGCCTCTCTTGGTAAGAGGATCCCTTCATTCCCCTCACCAATCGTGTTGCTCTTCTCTGTACACGCTCAAGCAAATCTACATCCTTCCTAAAATGAGGCCTCCAGACCTGTACGCAGTACTCAAGGCGTGGCCTGACCATTGCCTTATACAGAGGGACAATCACCTCCTTTTCCCTGCTAGCAAAATTCCTATATATCATTGACAAAACCCCATGACCTGCCCTAGCAGCCTGTCTACATTGCTCAGAAAACTTCATATCTGACTGCACAATTACTCCCAGGTCTTTTTCATTTTCTACCACCTTAAGTGTAGTACCACACAGTTGGTATGTTTCTCTGGGGTTACTTCTACCCATATGCAGTACTTTGCATTTGTCAAGGTTAAACTTCAGTTGCCACTTCTTAGCCCATCTGCCCAAATTATCTAGATCCTGTTGCAGTAGCACACTGGCATTACTGTCATTAACAACCCTGCCAACCTTCATGTCATCTGCAAACTTCGACATTAAGCCTGATATACCTTCATCAATATCATTGATAAATATACAAAACAACAGTGGACCCAACACCGAACCCTGTGGGACTCCACTAATAACATTAGTCCACGAAGAGCAGCACCCATTGATTACCACCCTCTGTCTTCTCCCACTTAACCATCCTTTTATCCATTGTAGCAACTTACCCTTAATACCATTCTGCTCCAATTTGTACAGTAGTCTTCCATGCGCAACAGTGTCAAAAGCTTTCCTGAAATCCAAGTATATGATATCAAAATTATTTTTTGCATCCAGTTCCTTTGTGACCACATCATAATAACCAATCAAATTTGTCAGACAAGACTTTCCCTTAACAAACCCATGCTGTGTCTGAATTATTGCTGCAGTCTTGTCTAGATGATCCTGCAATGCATCTTTAACCAGTGACTCCATTATTTTACCCGGAACAGAAGTTAAACTAACTGGTCTGTAATTATTCGTGTCACCCTTCGAACCTCCTTTGTGAATTGGGGATACATTTGCACATCTCCAGTCCGTGGGAACCTCCCCTGAATCCAAGGATGCTCTCATAATTTTGGCTAAGGGTTTGCTTAGTTGCTTTGCCGCCTCCTTTAATATAACTGGATAGATCCCATCCGCCCCAGGTGCCTTTCTTATGTTTAACTTCAACAATTTCTCCTCCACTTTGCTCACAGTTATTACAAAATCATTAAGCACACTGCTACAATTTGATAACCTTCTTCCATTTTCAAACTGTAATGATTCCTCACGTGTGAATGTAGATGCAAAATACTCATTCAGTTTGTTTGCTATCTGAGCAGGATCATCAACAGTCGAACCATCGATGTCAAGTGGACCAATCATATTCAGCCCCTTCCTTTTAGAGTTTATATAAGTAAAGAAATCCTTGCTGTTTTTTCTTAGCATCTTTTGCCAAAGATTTCTCGTAATCCGCCTTTGCCTGCCGAACCTCCTTTGTGACCTGATTACAGACTAACTTATATCTGCTACAGGCTTCTGCGTCGCCTGATAATTTATATGCATCCCATGCATTTTTCTTCTCTGTCACGAGTCTCATTTTCATTTGATAACCATTTAGGCCTAAACCTTGAACAATATTTCTTCATCGGTATGAAAAGTCTAGTAGCTTCCACGATTAATTCCTTGAATGCTTCCCACTTAGAATTTACTGTTTGTAACATCGTCAGTCGATCCCACTGTACAGAATTTAAAAACTGTCTGAGACCACTGTACTCCCCTTTACGGAAGCAAAAACCCTTTCCTTTACCCGACGGTAGTTACCTCTTTGAGTAAATCCCACTTCAGCACACTGTGATCACTGCCACCTAGTGGTTCCTTTATCTGCAAATTCTTAATACACGAATGATCACTGCTGATAACCAGATCAAGAGTATTACTTTCTCTGGTTGCCTCTCGAACATGCTGCTGCAGAAAACAATCATCCAATAAATTCACAAAAGTCTGACTAGTGTGTGAGTGACCAACCCACAAGTTCCAGTCAATATCTGGGAAGTTAAAATCCCCCATTATAAGACATTCTGATTTACTGGCCCACTCTATTTCTCTGTACAATTGTTCATTGTACTCATTCGAGTCATTAGGCCTATAACACACTCCTACTCTTATTTTTGTTTTTGCAGTGCTTATGTCACACCAAACTGACTCAACAGTGCACTGTCCATCTATATCAACTGGATGCACTTCTTTTGATTTTATGTTTTTCTTAATTAACAGCATAACACCTCCTCCCTTTCTGTCTTGTCTATCCTTCCTGTACACATTGTACTCCCCAAATTCCAGTTCTGCATTCCTTATATCTTTGTGACACCACGTCTCTGCTATCCCAACAATATCCGCCTTTGATGTCTTGACCAACACTTCAAATTCATCAAATTTATTTACTATACTTCTAGCATTGGTATACATGCAAGCATACATGCTCCTATGCCTATTCCTTGTTACCCTAACACATCCCATGTACCCAACTATTCCAGGATGACTGCCATCCGTCCCAGAAACCCCCAACACCCCTCGCTCCAGGTCGCTTCTTATTCTAATAGAAGTTGTGCAAGAATCACCTTCACCTCTGCCTGCGGTTACTGTTAAACTATTAGTCTTTGTATCCCCCCAAGCTAGCAGTTTTCCGACCCACCTAACACTGCCTCGATAGCATCAGCAAATATTCTTGCACCCTTTCTATTTAAGTGTATCCCATCCCTGTAGAAGCAATCTCTCCTGTTAACAAGTACAGTCCAGGCTGAAAAAAATTTTACCCCTTGAGCCTTGCACAATCTTTCCAGGGCCGAATTGATCGACAAGGCTCTCATCATATACTCCCTCCTATCGTGTCTGGGCAGAATTGCAGACACTTTCAAGTTCAACCCTAATTCTCGGCTTTTTTTCAACAGTGACCTGTACTTGTTGAGTAATTCTGCCGGTCTCCTACTCTTAATATCATTAGTGCCAACGTGTACAACTATATCACCTTTTGTGCCCTTGAAAGATGATATCCGCTCTACAACGTCATCAACCTTTGCCCCTGGCAGACATACCCTGGTCCTGTTCCACCTATCCTTTTTACATAGCATGTTCCCCGTTTCCCTGACAATAGAGTCACCAACAACTAATAGTTCCTGTGGGACCAGCGCATTCTGCCTTGGGGGTTGCCGCTGTGTTGCGTGATGACCAAGTGCAAGCTCTGGCGTTGATGTGGGCAGCTGAGAGCTTGATGGGCCCCTCAATTTATTTCCTTCGAGGGCATCCACCCTGTCCTTCAAACTCTCATATAGGCCCATAAGAACGCTGAGTTGTCGCCTGATTTCCTTACACTCCTTACATCACGCACACACAAAGACATCCCCCATGGCAATATCATGTTCCGTTCCAGAGAGTTCGGCAAACATTTCATGGAATGCACATAGATTGTCAGGTGACACAGAAGCCTATGGTTGATACAAGCTAGTCTGTAATCAAGTCACAAAGGAGGTTAGGGAAGCGAAGGCAGATTATGAAAACCTTTGGCAAATGATACAAAGAAAACCAGCAAACACTACTTTACTTATATAAACTCTAAAAGGGAATGAATCAGATTGGTTCACTTGATCAATGGTTTGACTGTAGATGATCATTCTCAGATAGCTGTGGAACTAAATGAGTATTTTGCATCTACATTCACATATGAGGAGTTATTCAAGGTTGAGAGGACCAGATGTCTATCAAACTCTAACAGGGAGTTAAGTGATTTTGTAATAACTGAGCGAAAAGTGAAGGAGAAATTGTTTGAAGTTAAACATAAGAAAGGCACTGGAGGTGGATGGGATCTATCCAGTTATATTAAAGGAGGCAGCAAAGGAAGTAAGCAAACCCTTAGCCATAATTATGAGAGCATCCTTGACTTTGTGGAAATCTCCAATGACTGGAAATGTGCAAATGTATCTCCAATTCACAAAGGGGGATCAAAGGGTGACACAAGTAATTACAGACCTGTTAGTTTGACTTCTGTTCCAGGGAAAATAATGGTGTCATTGGTTAAATAAGCATTGCAAGATCATCTAGACAAGACAACAGTAATAATTCAGACACAGCATGGGTTTGTCAAGGGAAAGTCTTGTCTGACCAATTTGACTGGATACTATGATGTGGTTGCAAAGGAACTGGATGCAAAAAATAATTTTGATATCATATACTTGGATTTCTTTTGGAATCCAATAGTCGCTATGAGGGACTTTCGTTGAATAGAACGTCATCAGTTGGCAAATGTTCTATTTAACAAAAGTCCCTCGTAATGACTATTGGCATCACCGATCTTTTTTTCACTTGCGTCCTTTAACCTCTTTACGACAACCAAGGACTGGAGATCTACATTTCTACTTCCTTGCGCTCATTTAAAAATCTGTTTAAAATATTTTCACCCCACTCTCCGCTTTAGTTCTTTTTAATGCACCTTCAACCTAAATTTAATCACCATCTACCAATAAATTTATTGCAGATTTATACAAGGTGAGTACCATTTTTTAAGCACTTGCTATTAATTTTTAGTCAGATTTATCACGGTTTATAAGATTACTATAATTTCATTATCATCACTGTAGATTGTAAATGATAGTACTAACCTGGTGGTGCATACTTGCACTCATACTCATAAAGAATACCATGATGCATGTATTGCAGAACCTCTGTTAGGTTTGAGTAAGTGTTCATTTAGTAGCAAATATTTTTCACAGATATCCAGATATGCTCAGAGAGAGAGAGAGAGTACTATTAAACTAAGAGTAAAATGTCATATTCTTAATGGCAGAAGTTATATTAAATTTGAAAAACAACTTTTATAAAAGAAGTAATGTATGGTATACTTTCCATCATAATGTTTAGAAGCTTATGATGCAGAATGTGAATAGATATGTTATAATTAACTTATATTTTCTCACTCATAGAGAGTTCTCATTGAAAATTATTTTTCTGATCAGATATATTATAAAGAATGAATAAAAAAATGAAACATCACATTCATAACAGCAGTAGTTTCTTTAAAAAAAACTCAGACAACTTACTTAACAATTTATAATACATATTAGCATTAGCAGAGGCATATGATGTAAGAAAGCAAGCTTATACAGCATCAGGCAAAAAAAAAAACCCTTCCCATTTCACCCATCCATTCACTCCAAATGTTTGTCTAGTTCTGCCTTCAATTTATTTAAGCTCTCAACTTCTACAATGGCAGATTGAAGTTTGTTCCAGCAATTAACCACCTGCTGGCTACTAAAGGCAAATTTCCGCACATCTATTCTACAACTGTCTTTTCTCAATTTGAATTTATGTCCCCCTCAGGTATGGAATCTGAGCAAGAGGAAGAATCCCATCAGCATTGAGCTTGCTCAAACCATACAAAGCCTTATACACTTCAATCAGGTCACCTCGCAGGTGTCTAGTCTCCAGACACTGTAATTTGTCAAACTTAAGCCTTCTCAAGTGATTTAAGAGGGAGTGACTTCCATTAAGACCAGTTTCATCTGAATTGTAAACATTGTCCGTGGAAAAACTTTCTTCCTCTGCCATTTTCAGAAAAGACTTTAAAAGCTTTTTAACTCCTATAATGACAAATTAAGACTATTTCTATGCTATACTGCATATATCTTCAAATAAATAATCAGAAACGAATGCATTAAGGGGCAGGAGTAATATTTCAGTATAACACCAGTGCACTGATAGTAGATACTGTAATTTTTTTTTTTTTTTTTTTTTTAGCGCTGGTGGTTTGAATAATTGATGGTTCAGATAATCAATGTTCTACTGTATAAACAAAATTACAATTAATAATACAAATTATATAAGTCCTGGAGTATGTTTGTGTCATGTCGAGTCCCACTCGACAAGGGAGCACAGAAGATAACGTAATGAAACGTAATGAAACTGTTATCGTTTATAATGTGAGGTTTTTTTTTATTTTGGAATTATAAATTGAATGATCAGTTCACATATGTAAATACTGTCATTATGGTTTAACACAATAATAAGGATATATCTTTTTATAATGAAATAAATATATAAATTTTAAAAAAATAATAAAAAGTTTAAGTAACTTAAACCCAAATTACGTGGCACCCCTGGAACGTTGTTGCAACATCCTAAGGTGCCGTGGCACCCTAGTTGAAAACCACTGATCTATAATTCAAAAAGATAGGGAAGTGGCCAATGAGAGTGCGTTAGTAATTTTTTGAAATTGACTCTTAACTCTTCCTACTGGCTTATGTTTCACATCTCATTCCCTGCTTTTTGGGTGCCTCTGTAGCCAGGTGGGAAGGAGCAGCAGTGCTAGCACACACTTCTTGATTAGACTGGGGTTCGAGCACGTCACCACCAAATACAGAGGATGCAGAAAGGTCATGGAATGACCACCGCATATTCCCTGAGCAATATGGCCTTAGTTGCTAATGCTCCTAAAAAAAAAAAAAAAAACCCTGCTTTTTGATATGCAGCAAAGTTGCAGCATATCAAAAACCAGTTGTCACCTTGAGAATGAAAAGAGTCATTTTCAGGAAAGCCATCTCCACATTTTTTGCTTGTTTTATAAGTCTTGCAAAGGCTGCATTGTAAGAAGGTAATGATTTTATGAGTTCTACTTGCAAGGATAAAGACATTCGGGGTGAATAAATAAATATACAGGTAGTTCTCGACTTTACAAGTTAATTTATTCCTAGCGCACGCTCGTAAAGCGGGAATTAAATCCCATAGACAATGTTAAAAATAGGGGTTACGTTCTCAACAATGAAATTAGTTAGCTAATTATTTTATGTTTAAACAATGATTGATTTATCTAAAGAAATTAAAACATAGCCTGTAAAATCAAACAAATTATAATAATAAAAAAAGAAATTATTTATGACTTAGAAATTTTAAAGAATGTTTATTCTTCATCGTTGACTAAATGCACACTCGCTGATCACTTATTATTGGCTCGGCACTCATTGGTTTGTTGCACAAGGAATCGGCTTCTTCAGAAATGCTTTGAGGTGTTTGTTTCCAAGATAATCTTCTATTTTCTTTATAAATTTCAATAGATGCATAAGCATTTTTTAACAGAACGCACAAATTGCAACTAACACAATTTGCGTGGAGTAACAAGTTTACAAAGCTTAAAAAAAAAAAGGAATGAAGAGAAGATTCTGAAAATTTATTTGTTTTTTATACAAGTAAAGATTTCAGTAATGGGGAAACACATTTCACCATAATAACACAAAAAACCACACAATTCCAGCTATCGGTATTTTCACAAATGCAATAACGTTGAGTTTACTACCCATTTATAATTGCTTGCAGTAAGAGAAAAGTCCAATAAATCGGAAAGTGCAAATTGTTTTTATTGTTTTATGGTTGTGACCTCCAGAAATGTGCTTTAGAAAAATATCACAAAGCCATTCAAAATTGGTTCTTATAACAGAATATATGATAATGATGAAAGTGTAGTGCCTTTTAGTGATTTCAATTAGTAACTAATACAATTTGCTCTATAAAAACGACCTTTCAGAGAGTTATATAGTGAAAATTTCAACTTCTGAGGTCATGGAACGAATTACCAAAAAACAATGTGTTATTGGGTTCACATTACAATATTTTCACGATATGATGGTTTCTCTGGAATGAATTAATATCATAAAGCTGGGTACTGTATAGCTACGCGTGTAGTTTGAAATGCGGTATTTATGAATGTTATTTATGAATTAACATTCATTTTTTGCAATTAATGTTCATATTTTTGATTTTGTTGATACTTTATACTTTGAAAAAAAAAAAAAAAAACTCATAAAGCGAGAACTGAGTGTAATCTTGGTTGTGGTACATAAAAATATAGAAACAATCCCTTCAGTACTAACGAACATGTGATTAAAAAAATTTTCTATTTTTAATTCGACATGACTACTGAGTTATAAAAGTTTACAATTTATCATTTCAACAACAAATGCGAATGTTAATCATATTTAGTAGTCGTGCAGGCCAGAATATTTACTGGTCACAGCCAAAGCTTCAAGGATGGAGGTTGCTGTTTCTTCTTTAAAGTCCTCTATAAAGATTTCTATTTGCAGTGAAATGCATCAATTCTCAACTTTAATTGCTGAGTATTTAGCTTTTATGTCATTCTTTAATTGTGTTCTTGTTAAAAACTCTAATTTTATTTTCAGATTTATATTTCAACAGAGTTGACTATTTTAAAATCACAGTTCTAAAATAAATTAATTTACAAATTTTTATTTGTATACACTGCAAAAACCAGTAATGTAAACTGCATACATTACTGGTTTTTACCAGTAATGTATGCAGTTTTCTTATGTATTTGTTTTTATTTAATCTCATAGGTTCGTTTACTCTTGACAAATACAGCATTGTTTTGATGAATGATTTTACTCTCTTTGGTACAGACTGCCTTAGTTATTGCAAAATATTTAATAAGTGTAATATGGAATTGGTAAGGAAATTCTCCTTGAGAGATGTCTGCAAAGAAAAGCTTAATTCTGAAAGCAGTATTGGTGATCTAGTACATATTGAAGGTTGGTAAATCTAATTATCAATCTTATTTTATATATTTATTTTTGTATAATTCGCCAAAGCAGAGGTCATTAAGATTTTTGGCACATTGCATTTGAGTAACCAGGATATAGTAAAATTGTGTTTCAATGTTTATATAAATTTGTTTCTCTTGATGTATTTGCTGAATTTTATAAACTGCATCAGGCAAAGACTGTCATTTCATACAACAGTTCTCAGATATTTGTGGTCAGTAAAAGATTGACCAAAGTCGGAAAAAAACTGAAAATCCAGTTTTCAGTTAACATAACAGAGTATTATGTTAACTGTTTATTCAACTTGAAAATTGATTCAGAAAATCAAAAAATGATCACGAGCAGCTATATTTAAGGAATTTTTTATGAAAATCCTACCCTATGATCTAGGTTGTCCTCACTCATTTGACCATATATCTTAGAATAGCAGACACTCACTTCAATATCCTTTACTCTTCTATTAAAAGTGGACCTGAACAGAAATAACATCAGAAAAGTCTGCATTTTAGCCTTCTTCTGGGGGCTGTTTCAAAGCATATCCAGTAAGTTTAATTTATTCCCAAACTAAACTTGCTGTGTAAGGAGAGTCTTGCAATGGTAGAAAAAGAAATGTTCTGTTATACTGCAAAGCAGATGGTACTAAAAAGCTGTACCAACGTATGATTGTGAAATTTTCCAAGCCAAGGCATTTTAAAGCAGTTAACCAACTTCCATTCAATTATGGAAGTTGGTTATGGATTACAAATCAAACACAAAGTGCTTGATTTGTAATCAAAATTTTTCATTCTTGCTAGAGTGGATAGAAGAATGGCTACAGAAAAAAAAGAAACATTTTGATTATTAGATCATTGTACATCACATTCTGCTGAGGTGCCTCTATAGCCAAGTGGGCAGGAGCAGCAGTGCATAGCACACGCGTCTTGATTAGACTGGGGTTTGAGCCCATGACCACCAAATACGGAGGATGCGGAAAGGTCAGGGAGAATGACCACCGCATATCCCCATAGCAATATGGCCTTAGTTGCTAATGCTCCTAAAAACCAAATAACAAAAAAAAAACATTCTGCTGAGCTGCTTATGCAGAAGAACATACCTTCCAGTACCACCAGTTTTATGCAGCGAATGGATCAAAGCATTATTTTTTTAACCTCAAAAGAGCATATAAAGTCTACCTGATAAGATAGTTGATCAACAACTTAGGAGTGAAATTTTTCAGCCAAAGGGAAATACCATGGATGTTATTAATAACATTGCTATTGCTTCGGATGATACTGCATCAGAAAGAATGGTATTTGAAGGTGACATCGACAAAAAAAAACATGGTCCATCAAATGAATATGATAACAAAAATGAAGAATGGGAAACTTTGAAGGAATGTCTGGATTTTGTTAGAAAATCTAAATAGTTAGCATTAGTGGAGGCATAATGCAAGAAAGCAAGTTTATACAGCATCAGCCAAAAAAAAATCCCTTTCCCTTTTCACCCATTCAGTCATGCCAATTGTTTGTTTAGTTGTCTTAAATTTATTTAAGCTATCAACTTCCACAACGACAGATGGAAGTCTTCCAGCAATAAACTAGCCGCTGACTAAAGGCAAACTTCTGCACATCTGTTCTACAACTCTTTCCTCAATTTGAATCTATGCTCCCTCAGGTTCTTAATCTGAGCAAGCGGAAGTATCCAATCAGCATTGAGTCTGCTCAAACTATTCAAGGCCTTGTACACCTCAATCAGATCATCTTGCAGGTGCCTAGTCTCCATGTGCTGCAACTTGCAGAATTTAAGCCTCTCTTGGTAAGAGCATCCCTTTTTTCCTCTCACCAATCTTGTTACCCTTCTCTGTACTCATTCTAGCAACTCTACATCCTTCCTAAAATGAGGCCTCCAGACCTGTATTCAGTACTCAAGGTGTGGCCTGACCATTGCCTTATACAAAGGTATAATAACCTTATTGTCTCTGCGAGCAAAATTCCTCTATATCATTGACAAATCTCCATGACCTGCTCTGGCAGTCATCTGCACTGCTTAGAGAACTTCATATCTGACTGCACAATTATCCCCAGGTCTTTTTCATTCTCCACCTCCCTGAATGTAGTAGCACACAGTTGGTACATTTCTCTTGGGATACTGCTACCCATGTGCAGTACTTTGCATTTGTCAATGTTATACTTCAGTTGCCACTTCTCAGTCCATCTGCCCAACTTTTCTAGATCCCGTTGCAGTAACATGCTGTCTTTACTGTCATTTAACAACCCTGCCAACCTTTGTATCATCTGCAAACTTGAGCATTAAGCCTGATATACCTTCATCCATATATCATTGATAAATACACAAAACAATGGGCCTAGCACCAAACCCTGGGGGACACCACTAAATAACATTAGTCCACGTAGAGCAATGTCCATTTATTACCACTCTCTGCCGTCTCCCACTCAACCATCCTTTATCCATTGCAGCAACTTGCCCTTAATGCCATATCACTCCAATTTGTACAGCAGTCTTCCATGTGTAACAATATCAAAGGCTTTCCTGAAATCCAAGTATATGATATCAAAATTATTTTTTGCATCCAGTTCCTTTGTGACCACATCATAATATCCAATCAAATTGGTCAGACAAGACTTCCCCTTAACAAACCGTGCTGTGTCTAAACTATTACTGCAGTCTTGTCTAGGTGACCCTACATCACTTCTTTAACCAGTGACTTCATCATTTTCCTGGAACAGAAGTTAAACTGACAGGTGTATAATTATTTGCGTCACCCTTTGAACCTCCCCCCCCCTTGTGAATTGGGGATACATTTGCACATCTCCAGTCCATGGGGACCTTCCCTGAATCTAAGGATACTCTCAAAATTATGGCTAAGGGTTTGCTTAATTCTCTCGCTGTCTCCTTCAATATAACTCAGTAGATTCCATCTGCCTCAGGTGCCTTTTTTACGTTTAACTTCAACAATTTCTCCTCCACTGTTATTACAAAATCATTTAGCTCCCCATTAGAGTTTAGTAAATTTCTGTTCCCCTTCCTTGCAGAATTCCTCACGTGTGAACGTAGATGCAAAATACTCATTCAGTTTGTCAGCTAGCCGAGCAGAATCATCAACAGTTGAACCACCAACATGAAGTGGACCAATCTGATTCATCCCCTTCCTTCTAGAGTTTTCAGTTTACATAAGTAAAGAACTCTTTGCTGTTTTTCTTTGCATCCTTTGCCAAGGATTTCTTGTAATCAGCCTTTCCTTGTCTAACTTCCTTTGTGACTTGATTACAAACTAGCTTATATCTGCCATAGGCTATGTCACCTGATAATTTATATGCATCGCATGCATTTTTTTCCCTTTGCCATGAACCTCATTAGTTCATCTGGCATCCATTTAGGTCTAAATCTTGAACAGTATTTCTTAGTTAGTATGAAAATCTTAGTAGCTTCCAAGATTAATTCCTCAGCAGCTTCCCATTTAGAATTCATTGTTTTTAACATCATCAGTTGATCCCACTGTATAGAATTTAAAAACTGCCTGAGACCGCTGTAGTCACCTTTACGAAAACAAAAACCCTTCCCTTTACCCTTGATGGTATTTATATCTTTAAGTAAATTCCACATCATAGACTGTGATCACTGTCACCTAGTGGTTCCTTTATCTACAAATTCTTAATGCATGAATAATCACTGCTGATAATCAGATCAAGAATATTTCTCTCTCTGGTTGACCCTCGAACATGTTGCTGTAGAAAACAATCCTCCAATAAATCTACAAAAGTCTTGCTAGCATGTGAGTGACCAACCCACAAGTTCTGTCATTATATGTAAAATTAAAATCCCCATTACAAGAGATTCTGATTTACTGGCCCACCCTATTTCTTTGCACAATTGTTTGTTGTACTCATCAGAGTCATTAGACCTATAAACACTCCAACCTCATTTTCCCTTTCCAAGTGTTTATGTCACACCAAACTGACTCAACATTGCACTGTCCACCCATGTCAACTGGATGCACTTCCTTAGATTTTGTCTTTAGTATTAGTATTAGTAACGGCCAAATGGTGCAAGAAAGCCTATGGCTTATGCTGCACCAGCCAAAAAAAAAAAAACAATGATAAAAAATAAATAAATAAATAACTAAATAATAATAATTAATAAAAAAAAAAAAAGGAAATTAAACCTATCATCCTATGCGCTTCCCTTACCCGAAAGTACTATCCAGATGACCTTTGAATTTCCCCAAACTGTCAGCCTCTACCACCCATGAAGGCAACTTATTCCAGTAATTTATAACTCGCTGGCTAAAATAAAACTTTCTGCAGTCCAATCTAAACATTTCCCCCGTAACTTGAATTTATGTCCCCTAGTTCTAGCATCATTTATAATCTTGAAAATTTCATCCTCATTCATTTTACTGATGCCTCTCAGAGCCTTAAACACCACAATCAAATCTCCTCTAAGGTGTCTAGTTGCCAAACTCTGCAACCCACATATTCGAAGTCTTTCTTCATAAGGATGCCCTTTTGCCGATCTCACCAGGCGAGTTACCTGTCTTTGCACCCTTTCAAGAAGCTCGATGTCTTTCTTTAGGTGCGGTCTCCATACTTGAACACAGTATTCCAAGTGTGGTCTAACATAAGCCTTATATAATGGGATTATCACGTCCCTATCTCTACTTGCAAAAGTTCGATAGGACACCATGTACCTTCCTTGCAACCTGTTTACAATGCTCAGAGAATTTCATGTCTGACCGTATCGTAACACCCAAGTCCCTTTCCTCCAGTACTGGGTTTAGTTGAACTCCACCAAGTGAATAAGTTATTTTGGGATTACTGTTTCCCAGGTGTAATACCTTACACTTTGTTGGATTAAAGCATAGCTGCCATTTTTCTGACCATTCCTGAAGTCTATCTAGATCTCTCTGAAGAAGCTCAGCTTGACAGTGATCATTAACTACTCTACCAATTTTAACATCATCTGCAAATTTAGACATCACGCCCTCTATCCCTTCATCAATGTCGTTTATGAAAATTAAAAACAACAGTGGTCCTAATACTGATCCTTGGGGAACCCCACTTCTTACATCAACCCAATCTGAGGAATAGCCATTTATCACAACCCTCTGCCTCCTGCCCTGAAGCTATCCTTCTATCCATCTAAGGATTTTCCCAGTGATTCCAACCTGTTCCAGCTTATAAAGCAACTGCTCATGTGGGACTGAGTCAAAAGCTTTGCTGAAATCTAAATAAACAATGTCGAAATTATTCCCTAAATCCAGCTCGTGAGTGACCCTTTTGAAATAGTGAACCAGATTTGTTAAACATGATTTTCCCTTTACAAAACCATGCTGAGTATCCTTGAGAATTTCAATTCGATCCAAATGATCCTGAATTCCACCCTTGATCATTGCCTCCATGATTTTCCCTACTACTGAAGTCAGACTGACAGATCGATAATTTCCAACTTCACTTTTAGAGCCACCCTTATGTATGGGAGATACATTTGCACTTTTCCAATCCAAGGGAATCTCCCCAGAGTCTAGTGATGCTCGCATAATTAGCCTCAATGGTTCAATGCACTCGCTTGCTGCCTCCCTTAAGATTATAGGGTATATTCCATCAACTCCAGGAGCCTTACTGGTCTGTAGGCTCGAAAGTTTTTTCATTAAATAATCTTGCGAAATTTCAATATCATTAATTACATATTTTTTAACTTCGCTCCCACAATTTCCCATTGCCACAAAAGGCTTTTCATTTGTAAATATCGATGCAAAATAACTGTTGAGTTCATCTGCAACGGCAGCTGGTGTATTTATTACTATCCCCTTTCCCTTTCTTAACTAACAGCATAACTGCTCCTTCCTTCCTAACCTTTCTGTATACAATGTACTCCCCAAATTCCAATTCTGCACTGCTTATATATGTGTGACACCATGTCTCTGATATCTCAACAATATCTGCCTTTGATGTCTTGATCAGCACTTCAAATTTATTTACTATACTTCTAGCATTGGTGTACATGCAATTATACATGCGCCTGTTCTTACTCTTAGTTACCCTAACACAGCCCATGTATTAACTTGTTCCATGATGACTCCCAGCAGCTCTTGAAATCCCCATCAACCTGCTCTCTAGGCTGCTTGCTCATTACAATATCTTCTACATTCTAATTTCTTACTTTATTAAATTGGATGAAAATATTGCAATCACATCAGTGCTGGCACTAAAACAATTGATGACCACCAAACAAAAATGACAAAGTTGTTATTACCAGTGTTTAAAATGAAAGTTAAAAAAAAAAAAACTGAATTCACTGTCTTCTAAAAATGATCCCCAAAATGCATTAAAAACAAGAAAAAATCTATTGTACTTTGTTTGTTCTGTAGTTAAGAATGAATGTAAGAACACAAACTGTGAAAATACAAGAAATCTTTCTTTGAATTAGATTAATTAATTAGAAAGTTAATTTGTTTTCACTGAAAACTTGTTTCCTTTAATATTAATACCATTGTTAAGGTTTTACTATTTTATGTAGTACTACTTATATATGTGGTCATTTCAATTATGTTATTTTATTATTATTTATTATTATTATTATTTTTTTTTTTTTTCAATTAGACTTAGTAGTGGCAAATGATGCAAGAAAGTAAGATTATACAGCATCAGCCAAAAAAAAAAAAAAAAAAAAGTCATTCCCTCCAATAGTTTTTCTAGTTCTTCAGTGAATTTATTTAAGCAGTCAACCACATGCTGGCTAAAGGCAAACTTTTGCACACAGAAAACAGGTGTGTAATTCTGCAACGATCCTTCCTCAGTTGAATTTGTGCCCCCTCGTGTTTAGTCTGAGCAAGAGGAAGAATCCCATCAGCATTGAGCTTGCTCAATCCATTCAGAGCCTTAAACACCTTGATCACCTTGCTGAAACCTATTCTCCAAATGCTGCAATTTGCAGAACTGAAGCCTGTCTTGTTAAGAGCACCCCTTTGTTCTCCTCGCCAATCTCATTGCCCTCTTCTACTTGTTTCAGCAACTCTACATTCTTCCTAAAATTAGGCCTCCAGATCTGTATGCAGTACTCAAGATGTGGCCTAGCCATTGCCTTATACAATGGGATAATCACCCCCTTATCCCTGCTAGCAAAAATCCTGTATTTCATTGACAAACACCCTGAGCTGTCCTGCAGCCTATCTGCATTGCTCAGAGAACTTCATATCTGACTACTTGATCTTTGTAACTTCCAGGTAATTGTACAGGTATTTTCATTTTCCACTACCCTCAGTATAGTACCACACTTAATTGATACCTTACTCTAGGGTTACTGCTGCAGTACTTTGCATTTGTCAATGTTAAACTTCAGTTGCCATTTTTCAGCCCATCCACTTCTCTTGATCCTGTTGCAATAGCATACAGTCATTCCTGTCATTAATCACTCTGCCAACATTTGTATCATCTGCAAACTTGGACATTAAACCTGATGTGTCTTCATGAGTATCATTAATAAATATATAGAAAACAATGGCACCTCTGTAGCCAGGTGGGCAGGAGCAGCAGTGCGTAGCACACACTTCTTGATTAGACCAGGGTTTGAGCCCATGACCACCAAATACGGAGGATGCGGAAAGGTCAGGGAATAACCACCTCATATCCCCGGAGCAATATGGCCTTAGTTGCTAATGCTCCTAAAAACCAAGTAACAACAACATAACAACATTAATAAATATAGAAAACAACAATGAGCTCAACACTGGACTCCACTAATAACATTAGTCCACAACCAGCAATGTCCATTAATTACCACTCTTGTCTTCTCCCACTCAGCCATCCCTTTATCCATTGCAGCAACTTGCCCTTAATGACACACCACTCCATTTTGTACAGCAGTCTTTTATGTGCAACAATATCAAAAACTTTCCTGAACTCCAAGTATATGATACAAAATTATTTTTTACATCCAGTTCCTTTGTGACCACCGCATCCAATCAAATTGTTCATGTTTCTCCTTAACAAATATTTTCCCTTAACTAACCATGCTGTGTCTGAAGTATAATTGTAGCCTTTTCTAGATGATCCTGCATTACATCTTTTAACAGTGACTACATAATTTTCCCTGGAACAGAAATTAAACTACAGGTCTGTACTCGTGTCACCCTGTGATCCCCCTTTGTTAATTGTAGATACATATGCACCTCTCCAGTCCTATGGGGACCTCCCCTAAATCCAAGGATGCTCTCATAATTATGGCTAAGGGTTTGCTTACTTCCTTCACTGCCTCCCTTAATGTAATTGGATAGATTCCATTCACCTCAGGTGCCTTTCTTATATTTAAATTCAACAATTTCTCTTTCGCTTTCCTCTCAGTTATTATAAAATCATTTAGCTCTCTGTTAGAATTTGATAAACATCTGGCTCCCATTCCCTAAAGAATTCCTTGTGTGTGAATGTAACTGCAAAATACTCATTCAGTTTGTCAGAAACCTGAGCGGGATCATCAACATTCGAACCATCAATAGCAATTGAACCAATTTGATTCATCCCCTTCCTTCTAGTGTTTACATATGTAAAGAAGTCTTTGCTGTTTTTCTTTGCATTCCTCACCAAAGATTTCTCATAACCTGCCTTCACTTGCCTAATCTCCTTTGTGACTTGACTATGGACTAGTTTATATCTACCATAGGCTTCTGTGTTGTCTGATAATTTATATACATCCCATGCATTTTTCTTCTCTGTCACAAGTCTCATCAATTCATCTGATATCCATTTAGGCTTAAACCTTGAAGAGTATTTCTAACTGTCTGAGACCACTGTAGTCACCTTTACGAAAGCAAAAAGCCTTCTCTTTACCCTTGATGGTAGTTATGTCTTTAAGTAAATCTCAAATTAATACACTGTGATCACTGCCACTTAGTGGTTCTTTTACCTACAAATTCTTAATGCATGAATAATCACTGCTGATAATGAGATCAAGAGTATTACTCCCTCATGTTTCCTCTCAAACATGCTTCCCTAGAAAACAGTCATCAAATAAAATTATGCAAAAGTCTTTCTAGTCTATGAGTGACCAATCTACAAGTTCCCTCAATATCTGGAAAGTTAAAATCCACATTATATGACATTTAGATTTACTGCCCACTCTATTTCTCTGTTCATTGTACTCATCAGAGTCATTAGGCCTATAACACATCCTACTCTGATTTTTGCTTTTCCAGTGCTTATATCACACCAACTGATCAACATTGCACTGGCCGCCCATGTAAACTAGATGCACTGCCTTAGATTTTAAATGTATCTTAACTAAAAGCATAACCCCTCCCCCCGTCTATCCTGTCTGTCCTTTCTGTATACATTGTACTCCCTATATTCAAATTCTGCATCCCTGATATCTGACACCACATCTCTGAAATGTCAACAATGTCTGCATTTGATGTCTTGACCAGCACTTCAAATTCATCAAATTTATTTACTAAACTTCTAGCATTGGTGTACATGCAAGTATACATGCACCTGTTCTTACTCTTAGTTACGAGGTTGGTTCAATGAAGAATCGCCCTCACCTACTTCCACATATCGCAGAGTCGTCATAATATTTTGTGTGTAGCATCATATATCTCTGTACTAAAGGTGTAAAATTTCAGGCCTGTGTCTTAATTTGTTTTTCTCTTACAGAGCTGAACATGTGACGAAGTAGCATCATGCACAAAGTTGAAGCCAGAGCTGTAATCTGGTATCTGTTTTTGAAGGAGAAATCTCCTAAAGAAATCCACGAGGAGATGACTGCTGTATATAAGGATGACGCCCCATCCTATGGCATCGTGAAGCACTGGCATAGCCAGTTTAGGTGTGGTCGGACATCGGTAGAATCTGAGCCCATTCCATGTCATCCCCATTCAGCCATTGATGACAGCATGATCAGAAAAGTGGAGTCATTAATCATGAATGATCGCTGGATATCTGTGCGTGAATTGTCCCAGGAGGTGAAGATTAGTGTGAGCTCTGTTGAAACAGTCCTTCATGACCAACTCCATTTATGGAAATTGAGTGCAAGATGGATTACTCGATTATTGACTGGTTTCCAGAAGGCTGATCAATGACGGAAATCACGAGTTGTTAGCCCTGTGCCAAAAAAATGAGGAAGACTTTTTCTCTCGCCTAATCACTCAGGATGAAAGTTGGATACACCATTTCGACCCTGAAAGTAAAAGGCAGTCCATGGAATGGCGATATCATGGTTGGGAACCATGATATCACAAGGAAAGCAAGGGTCCAAGCTTCAGCAGGAAAGGTCTTGCTGACAGTATTTTTGGATGAGAAAGGCGTAATAATGACTGATTACCTGCCAAAAGGTAGAACAATTACAGGTGCTTATTATGCCAACTTACTCACAAAATTATAGGAGAAAATCAAAACATGAAGGTGTGGCATGCTGTCCAAAGGTGTGAGAATGCTTAAAGACAATGCCCCAGCAATGCAGACAGGCTGCCAGGGCAGGTCATGGGGTTTTGTCAATGATATATAGGAATTTTTCTAGCAGGGAGAAGGAGGTGATTGTCCCTCTATATAAGGCAATCGTCAGGCCACGCCTTGAGTACTGCGTACAGGTCTGGAGGCCTCATTTTAGGGTTGAGCACGCTGAATTCTAATGGGATCCTTCCACTTGTTCAGATTACGAACCTAAGGGGGCATAAATTCAAATTAAGAAAGGACAGATGTAGAATAGATGTGCGGAAATTTACCTTTAGCCAGCGGGTGGTTAATTGCTGGAACAAACTTCCATCTGTCGTTGTGGAAGTTGATAGGTTGAATAAATTTAAGGAGGAACTGGACAGGCATTTGGAGGGAACAGTGTGATTTTTTTTTTTTTTTTTTTTTGGCTGATGCTGCATAAGCTCATACACTTGCTTTCTTGCATCACATGCCACTACTACTAGTAGTTCCCACTTCTGAAATTGCAACAACACAAGGAGCCACTTGTGGATATGAAATACTTCCCCATCCAGCCTACTCACTCGATCTTGCACCATCAGACATCTTGTTTCCTTCCCTCAAATCATTTCTTCGGGGGACCCACTTCTCTGATGATGAGACACTCATTTCTGCAACAGAGTCATGGTTCAAATACCAACCTCACCACTTCTACAAAAACAGTATCCTTAGCCCCATCCATCAATGGGGAAAATGTGTAAATCTGCACAGTGGCTGTGTAGAAAAGGACTAAAACCTGTGCCAAGAATCAACAGACTAGCACCTCTGCAGCTAGGTCAGGGCGATTCTTTATTGAACCACCCTCGTACCATAACTCTGCCCGTGTATGTACTTGTTGCATGATGACTCCCAGCAATCCTTGAATTCCCCAGCACCTTGCTTTCAAGACTGCTGCTTGCTCCAATAGAAGCAGTGCAAGAATCACTTTCACCTCTGCCTGCAGCTCTTATTCTATTAGTCTGTGGATCACCCCGACCTAGCAGTTTTCTGACCCACCTAACACTGCCTTGATAGCATCAGCCAATGTTCTTGCACCCTTTCTATTTAAGTGTGTCCCATCCCTGTAGAAGCAGTCTCTCCTGTTAATAAGCACGGACCACGCTGAGAAAAATTCTCAGCATGGTCCGTGGTCCCCATAAGTCTTGCAGTCTCTCCAGGGCCGAATTGATTGACAAGGCTCTCATCATATATTTCCTCCTTTCGTGTCTGGGTGGAATTGCAGAAACTTTCAAATTTAACCCTAACTCACAACTTTTTTCAAAATTGCCCTGACTTGTTAAGTAAGTCTGCATGCAGATCTCCTACTCTAATGTCATTAGTGCCAATGTGTACAACAATATCAACTTTTGTCCCTGGCAGACATACCCTGGTCCTGTTCTACACATCCTTTTTGCAAAATATATTTCCTTTTATCATGATAGTAGAGTCACTGACAGAAACTAGCTCCTGTGAAGGCCCATAACAATGCTGAATTAGCACTTAATATGCTCATGCTCCTTACATTAAGCACATACGAAGAAAACTCCCTTTGATGATACCATGTCCCATTCCTGATTGCTCTGCTAACATCAAACAACCCATAAAATGAGGCTGAGACTCAGAGGACAACTGCCTCCCCCCCTCCTCAGTTCTTTCTCTAGCTTGAACCCTTTGCTTTGTTGCTGTGGTCTGAGGCATGATTTTCATTCAAATTCAGTAGAGTTAAAATAACTACACTAAACAAATATATTTAATGCAGTAATAACAACATGCACTGGTGTTATCACTGCTATGAAGTTTATGTTATTAATTATATATAATCAAAATTTGAATGTTCTTATCGATACAAAACAGTGACAGCTGCTGAAGTCAAATGTGGTTCCTTAAGCAATTATAAACAATAAGTAACAAACAAATTCATCAACGTATCCCAGATATTAACTACACTTCTAATTCTGAATAAAAAGTTCTAATTCTGAATGAAGGCCCATAACAAAGCTGAATATACTTAATATACTCACACTCCTAACATCAAGCACATACAAACAATACAATGAAGGCCCATAATAAAGTTAAATGCATTAACAATCCTACTCCAATTCACCAATTACCTAGCAATAATGCTGCCTTGCTACCAAGTTTGTGTTATGTGTATTAGGCTAGGCTATACCGTTCAGCCTGAAAGTTATAAGTGAATTATATTATAATAACAAAATTATCCAACTAACACCAACCTAAGTGATTCTTACTGTAGAGCTACCTATTTACCACAATTAAATAATTAGAGTTCCCTTACCACTCATTCTATAACTAAAACAATGGCAGCAAGATTTGACCAATACAGAGGTTCTACATATATTAAGTAGTAACCTGCAAATTCTCTAGCTAAATTAAAAAATAAACTAACAAGCCTGACTAGGACTATAAAACTACTTATAGAGTATGATTTAATACGTCAATGAAAATGCAAAATTTTTCAAATCTTATCCGTTTTGTGGAGCTAAAGATTCTTCAATTAGGACTTAGATACTCTCATCCCAAAGTTAGTTTCTCTTAGACAAAGAAATGGTCATGGTCATATTTTTGCATTTTTTGGTGGATTGCATTATCTGAAATTTTAATTCCATTTAACTTCTTTTTATTTGTGCTTTTTTTTTTTTTTTTTTTTTTTTTTTTAAGTCAGAAGATGAAGAAATGGCTACTTTAAACAAAGTGAGAGTAAATTGGGCATATACACAAGTGCAAAAGGGGGGGGGGGGGAAGCAGCGGAACCATAAGATTTATCTTCTTTCTGCCATATTCAATCAAAATAAGAAATATTTATGGTACACTCAATTGTGAAAGGCTTTGAAATATCAAGAGCAACTGTTTACATTCCAAAATCTTCCCATGGAATTAGTCCAAAAATGGTGACTTAAGCAAAATCCCCTGTACATGAACAGTAGTGGAATTTCTGCTGGTATTCATTAAGTGAGTTTTCTGGTAGTTTATAAATTGGTTCAAATTTATCAATTACTAAAAAACAAGTCTAAATAACAGCTATATGATAATAACTAAATAATAAACTTTTTTTGGAATAGGCTGCATGTTTTTTGGCTTCAGGAAATTGCTAATAGAGGAGGAGAGAGTATAAAAATATTACACCAAGTAGAAGCTAATGTTGGACTAAATCTTTGGTACTAAGATTTGTTAAGATTTTTTTTTATCTCTTTTTGGAAATAAATAACGAATTCTCTGTTAATTTCTTAGAGAGCTGAGGCCAGTAGAGTTTACAAATGCATCATAACTTTATACATGCTGAATTATTAATGGCAGTTGAATTTTCAGCACCACAGATACAATGGACCTTGCATTTTTTGTTCAGCGTGCAGGTTGAAATCTACAACCTTCTTCTTACTTATAGCCACACACTGTCTGCTGGCCCACAGGCAGCCCAAAAATGATACATTTTATGGTGGGTGGATTTTTCTAGTAATTATCATTGCAGGAAAAATAGCTACAGTTAGTTAGTGGGCCCTTTTGGTGATGTCAGGAGATTGGAAGTAATTTTGTCTATATGTGGCTAATTGGAACTGGATCTCATCTCTAGTTTGATCTAATTGTTCAATTAACTAGATCGTGCATATATGTGCAATATCACCTTTATAATTGTGCATGGATGACATCACACATAAACATTTAAATTATACACTTCATTTGGAAAGGTTTCATTCTAGAGTATAAATTATTATATATTGCCAATTACCCCTCTCATTTATATTTAATTTATTGTTAAAATATATATTTAATCTGCAGGTACCATAGTTGGTGTTGATGAAGAAGCTTCCTTTTCATGGATGGAATGTGGACTGTGCAATAATCAGAATCTGTATGAAGATGCAAGGTAGGGTGATTTTTATATATTCTTGAAAATGAATGCTCTCTCTCTCTCTCCCCCCCCCCCAGAAATAAATAACCCTAACTATGGAAAGAAAATTTATTTGAAAAAATATTCAATTCCTATCAAAAGTTCTCAATAGGAAGCCAAATTAAAAAAAAATAGGGAATTTGCACATTCAATTTAAATTCCCTGTTTTCACCAGTTAGTTGAATTACACAACAATACACACAATTCTAAGTTTGAACAAAGGTCATTCAAAAAGTAAGGTAATATGTTTTTGTGAAAAGCATTTAATCATGAAACAATGAAAGAATGCATAGATGAAAGCACATTAATATATAAAATGCTCATCATCACATTCAGAGACTTTTTCCGCTGTGTCATCACTGTAGTTATACCTAAAGTTTGCTAGATCATCTATTCCTATTTGGATAATAATCATCAAGCAGTTTGTGCTAGATAGTCAATAAGTTTTGGTTTCTTGTACATTCCAAATTGTATAATTAGTGGCCTCTTACTAATAGCTACTTTAAACCATATGCACTTGCACATGACATTAAACATCAAGTTATGCAGGGTTGAAGAGATTTCTAGTTTTAAAAACTGAGTAGCACCAGAATTTATGAAAAATTCTTGGTTTTTGCCCCCTGATCAGTAATACACTTTAGTTTAAAACTTTGAAATATTTTATCTGTAATCTTAGTAGTTATACACTGTAATCCTGACCTAGCAGTGTCACCTTGATGACATGCTGGTTGTGTTGAAAACTGTGCAAATCTCTGAAAGAACAAAAGCATGGTGGTCTCCTTTTCTCACTTCTTGCTTTAACCAAAAATAGGACCTCCACAAGATATGGAAACCTACTGGGGCCATCCATGCTGTATTGTCTCAGTCTCTTCAAAGTGGAAAACATCCCACAGAATGGCTTGATCTGATTACTAGGTTCTTGAACCAAAAACACATGACATTGTCTCTGACTTTCAGTCACCATCTGATGCCTTGGCAGATATCACAATCTCTAGGCAACAGCTGATTAAAACTGTTAATATGCTACCTCCAACTGCCACTTCTGGAGCTGATGGGGTGCCACCATTTATAATCAGATGCATAAGTTCTTTAATCTTAGAACCTCTACAGAACATCCTGAATACAGTCCTTCACCGGAACTTTTCCCTCAACAGTGGAAGGTGTATGTTGTGAAACCCATACCTATGATTCCATCCATATCGCAAGTCTAGTCACTACTAGTCCATTTCATGTGCCTAGTCTGCTTGAGTTTCTCAAGAAAATGTTGCTACCTATTTTCATTGAACAGCTTCTGCCAGGCAGACTTCTGTAAATTCACTATGCAATACAAAATTGTTCTGCTACAACCAACTTCTCAATACATTCCAAGACTATGTAGAAATTGCTGGCACCTACCTCAACCTCAAATCTACTTTTGATTCCATTGACATATCAGCATTCTCTCCTCTCTGTCAGAGGCACTTCCACATTTCTGGAAACATGCTCTCATTTTTGAACTTTCATATATCTCAGCCTCACTCGCTCATCTTGACATGAAAGGTCTTTTGTCAGTAAAAACTGATACGAAGTATCTATTCATTTCAAAAGTAGCATCAGCTAAGACTTTCCCACACCCAGTACACAAGAGTCTGATTTGTTTTCTTCTTTGTATTCATACACATGAAAAACTCCTTGTTCCCATTTTTTACTGTCTTAGCCAGTGCATTCTCATATTCAGCCTTTGCCTTCCTAATCTTATCTGTTGTACTGTTACAGATCAACTTGTAGCTGTTGATCTGTAACAGTACAACTGTTACAGATTGTATATTTGTCCATCTTGGCATCCTTCTCATTCTCCATTTTCTCAATGATATATATACAATCATGGCTTCTGTGATTATTGCTTTAAAGGTATTCTATAATTGAATGTATTTGCTCTCACTCTGCAATCCACCCAATTATTAGATGCCATGTAGTGCCTTATAGTCCCCTTTTCTAAAATTAAAACCCATGCCTTTATCTTTAACTATGCACCATCTTTCTTCATCTTCCAACTGATGACTGCATAATCACTACCTGCCAATTGTTTCTGTACTGTAAGCCCTGTATATCATATGATTTGTGAGTAACGCCTAATATCCTTACCCCTAGTAGTTTTTCTAACGTGCTGGTACAGATAATAATCTAGTTTATTTAAAAATTGTGTTTCCCATGGTTAGCTTCCCTCCCACTTGTTCCATTCAGTTAGGCAAAGATTGTAGTCATCCACAGTAAGATATTCACACTTTCTTGCTCATTCCATCTGCATGAAGAGACTTTCATCATAGTCTGCAATCCTGTGATCTGTAGATTACTCCCGCTCTCATTATATCTTTGCTTCCAAGGTGATTTGTTTCAGTTGTGTGGATAGTGTTATTGAAGGGCATGAAAAAGCTGGAAATCACAGGGTCTAGTCAACGTTGCTTGCATGTGAGTTGGTTCATTGGAAGGCTAGGTTACAAAAAATTACCTTCTTAAGGAAATGAGATGCAGTTGATTCCCAATTATCTGGAATGGTTGGAAAATAGATAATCAAAACTTTGTATAATTCTAAAAATTAAAGGAAAACATAAATGTGTCAGGAACAAATTTATTTACATACATAACTATATTTATAAAATTTAGTATGCACATATTACTTTTTAGAGGGGGGGGGAATGAAATTTGTTTTGGCCTTCTACAAATGGTAAATTACTGTGTAAATTACCTCTGAAATTACCGCATAAATTTCAAACATCTTGTCAGCAAAATTAGCTCCATGTTGTTCTGTTAGTTAATTCAGGACTCCACATGAGATAAGTCAGGGCTATGGCAATCCCAGTTAATCTGTAGAGAGGTAACTGTGAATCTTCGGCATTTGTTTATTTTTTATATATATATGTGTATATATATAATATGTGCATTACTTATTTTTTTATGACCTAAATGTGCATAAATTTAAACTTATTAATTTTTTTCAGTGGAACAATTTACTGTGAAACCTGTGGAACAAATGTAGCTAAACTCATTTTAAAAATGAGTATGGAAATATTTGTTAACATTTTGGATCTGGAGCAGAGTCAAGCAAAAGTTAATGTAAGTTTGCAGTTCTTTGTATATAAAAGTAATATTCATTAATTAATTAATATACATTAATAAAGTAACATAGGCCATTAAGACTAAAAGGCTCACCTTAGAGACAGCATTATCCATGTCAACCAAAATTGCAAATAGCAACCCACAAAGACAATTCTGAAATTCAGGGCACTTTGCTTACATACTTTTTGAGACGTACTGGTCTCTCACTGATTGAGGTTTATAAGGCTTTGAATGGGTTGAGCACGCTGAATTCTGATGGGATCCTTCCACTTGTTCAGATTACGGACCTAAGGGGGCATAAATTCAAATTAAGAAAAGACAGATATAGAATAGATGTGCGGAAATTTGCCTTTAGTCAGCGGGTGGTTAATTGCTGGAACAAACTTCCATCTGCCATTGTGGAAGTTGATAGGTTAAATAAATTTAAGAAGGAACTGGACAGGCATTTGGAGGGAATGGTGTGATTTTTTTTTTTTTTTTGGCTGATGCTGCATAAGCTCATACACTTGCTTTCTTGCATCACATGCCACTACTACTATGACAGGTAATCTCTGTTAGCAAATGTATGCCTACCTGTAAATAATGTCTCGAGTTTGAGGAGTAATCAAGCAGTGTATGGAAAGGAAAACTCAATTAAACACATAACAAAAGTTATGGATTATATTTCACTTCAGGCATTAAAATAATTTGGATATGTTTCTACATTCAGGTTCCACCTTGAGAATGCTTTGGTTCCTCCAGTGACAGAGGCCAGTTTTCAGCCAAGTTGATCTCTGTTATTAGAGGAATCAGAGTATCCTAAAGATAGAATTGAACAGAGATACAATTTTTAAAATATGGGCTTCATTTAAAAAAGAAAAGTTGCTTTTTTTTTTTTTTTTTTTTCTTTTTATCCTGAGAATGGTTCTTTTAAAATAAACCTCCTTCTTTATTACTGTTCCAGCACTGTTTCCAGTATTGTTAGTATAAAAACAACCTAATTTGGGAAAGATCTTTTAAGAATGCTTATGTTTATTTTACATTAGCTTTTAGAACTAGTAGAAAACTATACTCGTAAACTTTTTTTTTTTTTTTTTTTTCGTTGCAGAAGTATAGTACACAAGTAATGTTTATGACATGAAAGTTCATTCTCAAGTTCCCAATTTCTTACCTGTTTAGTAAAGAAGTTTTTCACATTTTTTTATCAAAAAATTTACCACTATGTTTTTATGACAACCAATTAGTGTATTCGTGTTACTTAGAAATTTCATAAATTGTTCTGCATCATATAGGAGAACAAGGCAACAATTAAAAAAAGAAAAAGAAACTCTCTAGATATGATTGCCAAACCATGACAATATGCTCTGAAAATGTAGTGATAGGATTTCTTTAAAAAGGTGCTTTGCCCCGGTGAACTTTTGGTTTATATGAACAGAAGATTCTTCATCGAACAATATCTGGAATACTTCATAATGATAGATTTTAAATTGGCAATATTTCTTTCTTTTTGATTATAGATTTTGCAATCAACAATGAAAGAGCTTCTTCCGGAGGTTGCTTGTTCTGATCAGGTATGTAACTTAATATTACCTAATATGACATTCTAAATTAAATACAACTTTCCTTTTATTTCCAAGCTGAGTCACGAAGTTTGTTTTATGATTTTCTAAGTCATTTTTGTTATATGCAGTACAGACAAAAAATTATGGTTGTGTATAATTTTATGAATGTGCTTTGAAGAATTGATTCTTCATATCACATAGACAAAATTAGCTAAAGTGTGTTTACCAATTGGAGTTTGAGTAGGAAATTATATAATTTTGCTGTTTTGCTTTGAAAGTATTAAAATATAAAGAGCTATATGATATAACCTTATAATAACAATAAGAATATGGGGAATGTGGAGGGAGGTGGGGGAGAGAGAGTGAGAGAATTATCCAAATCTGATATTTCCATTAGGTATACAGTTCATATGGTAGAATGTATCATTTCTTCTAGATTATCAGCATTCCACTCACTGTTTTCCCTCCATGCTATTCTATTTCTCTTTTTTTCTAATGCTTTCTCTTGAGCTCTCCCTGGCTCTCGAGCATGAGGCCTTGTCCTAAATTTACTTGAGTCTAAGCTTCCTTGATTCTCACAGTTGATCCACCTTCCTCTTGGTTTGCCTGTAGGCCACTACTATTCATTATTGCTTTGATTATAATATGCTTAGCTCCCTTCTTCCATTCTCTCTACATGCCCATTTTATTTTAAGTTTGCTTTTAGCATTAGCATTAGTAGAGGCACATGAAGCCAGAAAGCAAGCTTATACAGCATCAGCCAAAAAAAAAAAAAAATTCCCATTTCACTGATCCATTCATTCAAAATGTTTGTCTAGTTCTGCCTTGAATTTATTTAAGCTATCAACTTCCACAACAACAGATGGAAGTTTGTTCCAGCAATCAACTACCCACTGACTAAAGGCAAACACATCTGTTCTGCACATCTATTCTACAACTGTCTTCCCACAGTTTGAATCTATGCCCCCTCAGGTTTGTAATCTGAGCAAGTGGAAGAATCCCATCATCATTCAGCCTGCTCATTCCATTCAAGGCCTTATACACCTCAATCAGATCGCCTTGCAGGTGCCTAGTCTCCAGAAGCTGCTATTTGCGGAACTTAAACCTTTCTTCATAAGAGCATCCCTTTGCTCCCTTCACCAGTTTTGTTGCCCTTCTCTGTACTCGTTCTAGCAACTCTACATCTTTCCTAAAATGAGGCTTCCGAACCTGTACGCAGTACTCAAGGTGTGGCCTGAACATTGCCTTATACAAGGGGATAATCACCTCCTTATCCCTGCTTGCAAAATTCCTGTATATCATTGACAATACCCCATGATCTACTCTGGCAGCCTGTCTGCACTGCTCAGAAAACTTGAAATCTGACTGCACAATTACCCCCAGGTCTCTTTCATTTTCCACTATCCTGAGTGTAACACCACATAGTTGGTACATTTCTCTGGGATTATTAGCATTAGCAAGGGCACATGATGCAAGAAAGCTAGCTTATATAGCATCAGCCAGAAAAAAACAAAAAAAAACCCCTTATTTCACCCATCCACTTGCTCCAAATGTTTGTGAAGTTCTGCCTTGAATCTATCTAAGCTATCAACTTCTACAACAGATGGAAGTTTGTTTCAGCAATCAACCACCTGCTGGCTAAGGCAAACTTCAGCACATCTATCCTACAACCGTCTTTCCTCAATTTGAATTTATGCCCTCTCAGGCGATTATTCTGAGCAAGAGGAAGAATCCCATCAGTATTGAGCATGCTCAAACCATTCGAGGCTTTCTGTTCACTAATCTTGTTACCCTTCTCTGTACTCATTCCAACAGTTATACATCCATCTTAAAATGAGGACTCCAGACCTGTATACAGTACTCAGTGTGGCCTGACCATTGGCTTATACAAGGGGATAATCACCTCCTTATCCCTGCTAGAAAAATTGCTGAATATCATTGACAAGACACCATGAGCTACTCTTGCAGACCGTCTGTGCTGCTCAGAAAACTTAATATCTACCTGCACAATTACCCCCAGTTCCTTTTCATTCTCTACCACTGTCAGTGTGGTACCACAGAGTTGATACGTTACTCTGAGATTACTGTTTCCCACATGTAGTACTTTACATTTGTCAATGTTAAACTTCATTTGCCACCTCTCAGCCCATCTGCTCAACTTTTCTTAATCCTATTGCAGCAGTGTACTGTCATTAGTGTCATTAACAACCCTGCCAAACTTTGTATCGTCTGCAACTTGGACATTAAGCCTGATATACCATCATCAATATCATTTATAAATACAGAAAACAACAATGGACCCAACACTGAACCCTGAAGGACTCCACTAATAACATTAGTCCACGAAGAACAGTGTCCATTGATTACCACTCTGTCTTCTCTCACTCAACCATCCCTTTATTCATAGCAGCAATTTGCTTCCAGTGCCACACTGCTCCAATTTGTGCAGCAGTCTTCCATGTGCAAGAGTATCAAAGGCCTTTCTAAGATCCAAATATATGATATCAAAGTTATTCTTTGCATCCAGTTCCTTTGTGACTACATCATAGTATCCAATCAAATTAGTCAGAGAAGACTTCCCCTAAACAAACCCATGCTGTGTCCCGGATGATGATCCTGCAATGCTTCTTTAATCAGTGCCTCCATTCATTTTCCTGGAACAGAAGTTAAACTAACAGGTCTGTAATTACCTGTGTCTCCCTTTGTGGATTGGGGTCACATTTGCACATCTCCAGTCCATGGGTACCTCCCCTGAGTCCATGGAAGCTCTCATAATTATGGCTATGGGTTTGCTTACTTCCATTGCCACATCCTTTAATATAACTGGATAGATTCCATCCACCCCAGGTGCCTTTCTTATGTTTATCTTCAACAATTTCTCCTCCACTTTACTCTCAGTTATTACAAGATTATCTAGCTTACTGCATTGTTGAATACACCTCTGGCATTCCCCTCCCTGAATAACTCCTCATGTGTGAATGTAGATTCAAAATATTCATTTAGTTTGTTAGCTACCTGAACAGGATCATCAACAATTGAACCATTGATATCAAGTGGACCAATCTGATTCATCCCCTTCCTTCTAGAGTTTACATAAGTAAAGAACTCTTTGCTGTTTTTCTTTGCATCCTTTGCCAAAGATTTCTCATAATTTGCCTAACCTCCTTTGTAACTTCGTTACAGACCAGCTTATATCTATCATAGACTTCTGCGTCACATGTTAATTTATATGTATCCCATGCATTTTTCTTCTCTGTCACATGTCTAATTAGTTCATCTGACATCCATTTAGGTCTAAATCTTGAACAATATTTCTTAGTTGGTATGAAAAGTCTAGTAGCTTCCAAGATTAATTCTTTGAATGCTTCCCATTTTGAATTTGCTGTTGGTAACATCATCAGTTGGTCCCACCCTATAGAATTTAAATACTGTCTCAGACCACCGTAGTCACCTTTACGAAAGCAAAAACCCTTCCCTTTACCCCTGATGGTAGTAACCTATTTGAGTAAATCCCACTTCAGCACACTGTGATCACTGCCATCTAGTGGGTCTTTTATCTGCAGATTCTTGATGCATGAAGAATCACTACTGATAATCAGATCAAGAGTATTACTCCCTCTAGTTGCCTCCCAAACATGCTGCTGTAGAAAACAATCATTCAGTAAATCCATAAAAGCCTTGCTAGTGTGTGTGTGACCAACCCACAAATTCCAGTCAATCTCTGGGAAATTAAAATCCCGCATTATAAGACACTCTGATTTACTGGCCCACTCTATTTCTCTGCAGAATTGCTCATTATACTCATCAGATTCATTTGGCCTATAACGCACACCTACTCTCATTTTTCCTTTCCCAGTGCTTATGTCACACCAAACAGACTCAACATTGCATTGTCCACCAACATCAATTGGATGCACTTCCTTAGATTTTATGTGTTTCTTAACTAACAGCATAACCCCTCCTCCCTTTCTGTCCTGTCTATCCTTTCTGTACACATTGTACTCCCAAATTCCAGTTCTGCACTTTTTATGTCTGTATGACACTATGTCTCTGACATCCCAACAATATCTGCCTTTGATGTTTTGACTAGCACTTCAGGCTCATCGAATTTATTAACTATACTCCTAGCATTGGTGTACATGCACCTGTTTCTACCCTTAGCTACCCTAACACAGCCCATGTATTTACTTGTTCCACTATGACTCCCAGCAGTCCTGGAAATCCCCATTGCTTTTCTTTCCAGGCTGCTGCTCAATTGCATTTCAATAGAAGTAGTGCAAGAATCACTTTTACCTCTGCCAGCGTCTACTGTTAATCTATTAGTTCGTGTATTCCCCCCAAGCTAGCAGTTTTCCGACCCATCTAACTCTGCCTCAATAGCATCAGCAAATATTCTTGCACCCTTTCTATTTAAGTGTATCCCATCCCTGTAGAAGCAGTCTCTCCTGTTAACAAGTACAGACCAGGCTGAGAAAAATTCTACCCCTTGAGTCTTGCACAATCTCTCCAGGGCCGAATTGATCGACAAGGCACCACCATATACTCCCTCCTATCGTGTCTGGGCAGAATTGCAGACACTTTCAAATTCAACCCTAACTCACGGCTTTTTTTCTGCATTGACTTGTACTTGTTAAGTAATTCCACCGGTCTCCTACTCTTAATATCATTAGGCCAACGTGTACAACAATATCACCTTTGTGCCTTTAAAAGATGATATCTGCTCTACAACATCATCAACCTTTGCCCCTGGCAGACATACTCTGGTCCTGTTCCATCTATCCTTTCTGCACAATATGTTCCCCTTTTCCCTGACAATAGTCACCTACAACAACTAGTTCCTTTGGGACCAGCGCATTGTGCCTTGGGGTTTGCGACTGTGTTGCTTGATGTTCAAGTGCAAGCTCTGGCATTGATATGGGCAGCTGAGAGCTTGATGGTCTCTCAATTTAAATCCTTCGACGGCATCCACCATGTCCTTCAAGCTCCCATATAAGCCCATAACAATGCTGAGTTGGCGCCTGATTTCCTCACACTCCTTACATCGTGCACACACACAAAGACATTCATTCCCCTTGGCAATATCATGTCCCATTCCTGATTGCTCATCAAACAAGCAGTGCATTTCAATAGACTGTGATTCAGAGGAGAACTGCCCCCCTCAGTTCTCCCCTGAGCCACAGAACTTCCATTAGTTTGAGCCTTTTGCTTTGCTGCTCTGGTCTGAGTCATGATTTCTATTCAAGTTCAATAAAATTCCAATAAAAAATATAACCCTAAACTTATATCCCAATGCAGTTATAACACTATATATATATATATATATTTCGGTATCGAATGTTATCTCCGAGTTACGTTATATGACTTTCTTATCCCCTGTCAACTTATGTATTAATTTATGATGTTATGTTTGTAAAAACTAGGTCGCTATATTTATTTAGTTAAAGTACAATTCAATTGACAATGAAATTTAATGAGATTAATAAATTTTACTGATTAATTGATACTACTATACTCGCTATCTAGTTTTCCATTAGACCTTACGCTATCTAGTTCGGTGCACACGTTGTATCATATAACAATGGCAACAAGTTATGAACGGTTAATCTATGGACACGAGGTATTATTTACTTTCCAAATCGCGCTATCTAAATTCAAAATAAACCACGGAGCTTGACTAGGTCTATAAGCTACTTATAGAAATAATTTAATCTAACAATTAAGTCAATAAAGTGGCTAAGTATAATTAATAACTTGCGTTCGCGGGAGCTGCAAAACCTGTTCAACACGTGGATTTGATACCCTTACTGATACTAAGTAATAACCTACAAAATCTCTATCTAAATTCAAATTAAACTAAAGTATTGTTACTAGGAATATAAAGCAACTCTAAAAAATAAATTGAATACTGCTACCCATATGCAGTACTTTGCATTTGTCAATGTTAAACTTCAGTTGCCACTTTTCAGCCCATCTACCCAACTTTTCCAGATCCTATTGCAGTAGCATACTGTCATTACTGTTATTAACAACCCTACCAACCATTATATGATCTGCAAACTTTGACTGCAAGCTTGATATACCTTCATCAGTATCATTGATAAATATGCAAAACAACAAACTGTTTTTCTTTGCATCCTTTGTCAAAGATTTTTTATAATCTGCCATCACTTGCCTAACCTCCTTTGTGACTTGATTACAGACTAGCTCGTATCTACCATAGACTTCTGTGTCGCCTGACAATTGATGTGCATCCCATGCATTTTTCTTCTTTGCAATGAGTCTCATTAGTTCATCTGATATCCATTTGGGCCTGAACCTAGAATAGTATTTCTTAGTTGGAACAAAAAGACTAGTAGCTTCCAAAATTGCTTCTTTGAATGCTTCCCATTTAGAATTTGCTGTTGGTAACATCATCAGTTGGTCCCACTGCACAGAACCTAAAAAATCTCTGAGACCACTGTAGTTGCCTTTACGAAAGCAAAAACCCTTCCCTTTACTCCTGATGGTAGTTACATCTTTAAGTAAATCCCACATCAGTACACTATGATCACTGCTACCTAGTGGTTCCTTTATCTGTAAATTCTTAATGCATGAATAATCAAATCAAGAGTGTTACTCCCTCTTTTGCCTCTCTAACCTGCTGCTGTAGAAAACAATCATCCTATAAATTCACAAAAGCATTGCTAGTGTGCGAGTGACCAATCCTATAACATTAGGCCTATAACAAACTCCTACCCTCATTTTTGCTTTCCCAGTGCTTATGTCACACCAAACTGACTGAACATTGCACTGTCCATCTATGTCAACTGGATGCACTGCCTTAGATTTTGTGTTTCTTAACTAACAGCATAACCCCCTCCTCTCTTCCTATCCTGTCTATCCTTTCTGTACACATTGTACTCCCCAAATTCCAATTCTGCATCCCTTGTATCTTTACTCACCTTTGATTGGTTATTTATTCCTCCAAGGTTATTTCTTGTTTCTCTATTTGTAATGTGATTTTGCTATTTCTTTATGTATTAGGTTTACATTTATTAAAACTCATTTCAGATGATTCTATTTTTGATAAATTCCTTTATTTCTTACCCAACCTCTTAGCTCCATGGCTTAAAACTGTTGTAAACAGTTAATATTTTGGCTAATTTCTCTTTTGCTTCAAATGAATTTTTTTTTTACTGGTTTCCTACTTTATTAGAGACTGTACCTAGATACACAAAATAGAAATTTGTTTCAATTTTTGATTATTTATTCTGCACTCTACATTTTTCTTGTCTCTTCCAACTTTCACAACTTTTGTTTTTGTGTAACTGGTTTTCATCCCAATTGTCTGCAGTTGACATCTAATTTTTGTAATTATTTTTGACTATTTTGCATGCTACTTATATAACAGCACATTATCATCCATGTATAATAATGTAGCAATTTTTACATCTCCTCCTCTAAAATTTGTGAATAATTTACTATGTATTAAATGGTCCATGAAAATTATAAAAATAAGTACTGACAAAGTGCAACCCTTCCTCAGTCCAAAATCCTCACTTTCTATTCTTCCACCAATCCTCACTGCAAATTTGCCATTTTTACATAGAAACTTTTCATTCCCGTTAAAAGATTATCCTTGATGTCCTCTTTTTCTAAAATTTGAAAGAGCAGTTTTAAGTAGCTTATGTGCTTTTTCCTTAAGAGCAATATCCTGAATATAAGTTCTTATGTTTTTGATTTTCTCTAATAGTAGTAGTAGTAGTAGTGGCACATGATGCAAGAAAGCAAGTGTAGGAGCTTATGCAGCATCAGCCAAAAAAAAAAAAAAAAAATCACACCATTCCCTCCAAATGCCTGTCCAGTTCCTCCTTAAATTTATTTAACCTATCAACTTCCACAACGACAGATGGAAGTTTGTTCCAGCAATTAACCACCCGCTGGCTAAAGGCAAATTTCCGCACATCTATTCTACATCTGTCCTTTCTTAATTTGAACTTATGTCCCCGTAGGTTGGTAATCTGAACAAGTGGAAGGATCCCATCAGAATTCAGCGTGCTCAACCCATTCAAGGCCTTAAAGACCTCAATCAGATCACCGTGCAGGTGCCTAGTCTCCAGCCACTGCAATTTGCAGAACTTAAGCCTCTCTTGGTAAGAGAATCCCTTCATTCCCCTCACCAATCGTGTTGCTCTTCTCTGTACACGCTCAAGCAAATCTACATCCTTCCTAAAATGAGGCCTCCAGACCTGTACGCAGTACTCAAGGCGTGGCCTGACCATTGCCTTATACAGAGGGACAATCACCTCCTTTTCCCTGCTAGCAAAATTCCTATATATCATTGACAAAACCCCATGACCCGCCCTAGCAGCCTGTCTGCACTGCTCAGAAAACTTCATATCTGACTGCACAATTACTCCCAGGTCTTTTTCATTTTCTACCACCTTAAGTGTAGTACCACACAGTTGGTACGTTTCTCTGGGGTTACTTCTACCCATATGCAGTACTTTGCATTTGTCAAGGTTGAACTTCAGTTGCCACTTCTTAGCCCATCTGCCCAAATTATCTAGATCCTGTTGCAGTAGCACACTGCCATTACTGTCATTAACAACCCTGCCAACCTTTGTGTCATCTGCAAACTTCGACATTAAGCCTGATATACCTTCATCAATATCATTGATAAATACACAAAACAAAAGTGGACCCAACACCGAACCCTGTGGGACTCCACTAATAACATTAGTCCACGAAGAGCAGCACCCATTGATTACCACCCTCTGTCTTCTCCCACTTAACCATCCTTTTATCCATTGTAGCAACTTACCCTTAATACCATTCTGCTCCAATTTGTACAGTAGTCTTCCATGCGCAACAGTGTCAAAAGCTTTCCTGAAATCCAAGTATATGATATCAAAATTATTTTTTGCATCCAGTTCCTTTGTGACCCCATCATAATAACCAATCAAATTTGTCAGACAAGACTTTCCCTTAACAAACCCATGCTGTGTTTGAATTATTGCTGCAGTCTTGTCTAGATGATCCTGCAATGCATCTTTAACCAGCGACTCCATTATTTTACCCGGAACAGAAGTTAAACTAACTGGTCTGTAATTACTCGTGTCACCCTTCGATCCACCTTTGTGAATTGGGGACACATTTGCACATCTCCAGTCCGTGGGAACCTCCCCTGAGTCCAAGGATGCTCTCATAATTATGGCTAAGGTTTGCTTAGTTGCTTTGCCGCCTCCTTTAAAATAACTGGATAGATCCCATCCACCCCAGGTGCCTTTCTTATGTTTAACTTCATAGTGCATAGTGCACTATGCCATATGCACTTCATATGGCATAGTGCAAATATTTGATCCTGACATCTCCTGTTTTGAAAAAAACCTGGCTACTCTTCTTTCCTTGAGGTTACGTTCAACAATACCTCTAATCCTTTTCTCTGTGATACTAGTATAAGAATGTACTTGGCACACCGAAGTGTGAAATTCCTGTGTTATTTCCACATTCAGCTTTATTTCTCTTTTTATATATTGGTATTAATTAATAACTTACTCTGATTTTCTGGAACTTGTCCTTTAGAAAATTACTTCTGCATGTGTTATAGCCACCGTGATGCAATTTGCCTTTCAGCTTTCATCATTTCAGATCTTAATTTCATCTTCATTTTTCCATACTTCTCTATCTTAGTAATAGAGATAGTACCCAAAATTTCCCCCATTTAAATCTTTTCTTCTTTTTCATTGGTCTCATCAGCTCTTTTGCTAGCAGATCATCAAGATGTTTATTCCATACTTCTAAAATAACTTCCTATCTTGTTTGTTAATTGCATTTGACTGGAAAAACTTCTCTCACTGAAGACTGAATGCTGAGTACTCAGTGGGCTTATCTTAAGGACAAAGATTATTATCCATGGTTCTACCTAAGTTGCTGAACTGGCTGATGCTGCAGCCAGGTCACTACAACCCATTAACAACAGCAGCCTGTTAGTCCCCCTATATAGACTACAGGCAGCTAATACACTCAGCATTACTCTTGGCATGGACAGGTTAGAAACAAGCTGAAAGGCTTGTATAAATTAAATAGTGAGATTATCTTTTTTCTTTTTGCAGGTAATACAAAGTAGAGAACATGTACTTAAATTAAGGAATAATAATTTGTTTCACTGAAAGAAAATTTTCTTTCAGTGAAAGAGTCAGTAACTGATGGAATAGATTATCATCCAATTTTGTAGAACTAGAGAGGGCTGGACAGACATCTGGATGAAACCAGGTGACTTTTCTTTTAAAGGTAGTGCAAAATAAGCCTGGCTTCCCTGCCTTTACACCTGCTCTCAAAAAAATAAAATAAATAATTAGTCTCTCTAGTTTCATATTTTATCTCGTAATGGTTATCTAATCCGTCCTTAAATCTGACTCTACAAGACTGTGGTAAGTCCTTCATGACAGTATAGTGGTTTGACCACTTGTTTGGAGAGGTCTGGATTTGAATCCCTTTACAAACTGAAAGTGGTTTCTTCAGTTGGGGCTGTAGTTGGCCAGTCTAAGATGAAAGGATGGGGTCTCTTAGACTGTCCAACTACTGGCAGACACATCTAATTTACAATTATATTTCATTAATTTCAGTATATTTTTTTCTTATTTGTGTTATACTAGAAGGAGAAAATATACCCCTATATTATTTGCTCAATCCTATACAGATTCCTGGTTCCTAGAATTTTGTGTCCACAGCTTAGTTTTATTGTCCTCCTTTATATCCTTCCAGCAAGTTACTTTCTTGAACTGAGGTTCCAGGCTTGTGCATAGTATTCTAAATATGTGGTCTAGCCATTGATTTGTATAATGGGATAACTAGCTCTGCTTAAAGCCAATTCTACTTCAAAAAAACAGAATTCTACTGCAAGATTCTTTTATATCATTGATAGAACACCATGCATTGTCCTATCAGCTTTACTGCCCAGCTGAGAGAACTGAATGTCAGACTGTTACAACTCCTAGATCCTTATCTTTAGTGAGATTACATGTTTCTGTTTAGTTCATATTTGTCTAATTTCAAGAATATGATAATGTATTCCTGGAAATCATGAAAGAAGCAAAAAGGAAATGCACATGAAATTCCCACAAAAGGCTCATGTCTGCAAATTTCACATCCCTTCTAGAAATTGGTTTGAATAGTATATTTCATTTTATTCCAACTATGTGAGAAAATGTATGATGATATGCACATTCATTGCATTTTTGATAAGTTTTATGAGTTATTAACAGAGCCATGCCGAGGGTGAGGCGAACGAGACTCTTGCCTTAGATTAAAAGCTGAAAGGGGCACCAAAAGAAAGATTAAATAATTTCAAACGTTGCCATGATTAACAGTAGGGTACAATTTTTAATTCTTGCCTCAGGTACTAAAATGGCTCAGCATGGCCCTGGTTATTAATTTATTATGCGTATCTACACAAAGTTATATTGAAATCTTGGTAAGTCATAGTGAGATGTTTCTAAAAGTGTGCAACTTCTTTAATGTTTTGCACACGAAAGTAGTTAAGTGTGGTATGTACATACTTCATAGGTAACTATGCACAACTAGTAGTTGTACTTTCAAATAGTTAAAACACAGAACTATTAGAACTAGGGTTGCCATCTCTCTCGGGATCAGGATTAATTCATTACAGATAATTCCTTCTAACTCTTTATTAAAAAATTCTTTTATACTTTGATACACATTATAAAACCCATAGTGGTGAGAGCAATTTACACCTTTGTTGTAACTGTTATTTGACAGCTAGTATGCTAAAAAAGAGTTAACAATGAAGCATATTTTTTGCTGTGGTGTGTACACACTCCATCTTGTGCCATGCATATTAGTAGTTAGATGCATTACCATGTGACCATAGAATAGTTGTTATTAATAGAATTTATTATTATTTCTTTTAAAATATTGTAACAATAAAATTAATATTAAATATTCATTGTTCACATAAATTGTTTCTCTCTCTACTCGGTGGCGGATTTCCGCACAGGCACACGAGGTGCATGCCTGGGGCCTCTTAACTCGAGAGGGCCTCAAATTTCAGGTCTCAAAAAAAAAAAATTGTTTCATTTTAAATTTTTACACTCATCTTTATTACCGTTACTGAATAAAACTATAATTTAAAATGAGAAGTTAGTAAACTCTTATGTGAATATCCCTGCATATTATATGAGATATCTATGCGAACTAAGTGAATCTAAAGTAGAATACATATTATCATTAATGCTTAAATTAAACACTTTCAGTTTTTTCCTAGTGGAGGTAATTCCATGAGTGAAGAACCCTGTGACGATATTGCTCAAGAAACGATATTAGATTTGTTCGCGGAGGCAGTTCAAAACTATTTGCAACTAATTGGGAACCAATAAGCAAGCGCAGTAGTCTTTTAAAGCCTCTGAAATCACTACTGCACTGGCTCACATGTAACGGAGCATCGTCTTTTTTAATAGCTTTCGGAACTAACATCACTCACGAATCTGTTACAAATTACTAGAGTTTGGTGTGGTTGGTGTTTTAGTGTAGGAGTATTTTTGTTTTGTTATCAAGTAAGTATCTGTAATATCTTATGTATTGTTTATGTATTTATCAAAACTGAATTGTTTGACGAGGCGTGACATTTATAGCAAGTAATAATTGGGAATTAATTTTTTAATTCCCAATTAATAAAATATGTATGAAAGAATTGCGCAACCAAAATGATTAAAACCGCAACACCAAATCTAGAGCGTGTGCTATAGTAAAAACGTGCATGTAGAATGCACACTGTAGTGGTACCGAAAATATTTAGAGGGGGGTCTCAAAACTGAATTGCGCCTGGGGCCTCTCAAGTGCTAAATCCGCCACGGTCTCTACTTAAAAAAAGTAAACCTGAATTAACTGTCAATCAGGTAACTGCATTTAGAGCATTTAAGAGTCTTGATCAACATAGATGATTCAAAATTAAAAACAAGTAAATCAAAAAATATAAAATACCATTTTGGTTAGGATATCCCATGTACATCTTTGATCGCATGATAATTACATGAAGCTGCTGCTTGGTGACAGGTGGGGTTTTTCTGACATTCAGTTCTATACAGCATATTCATTTCTAAAAACCCTGGTGTCACATTGATTGCAGATTCATGTAAAGACAAAAGTATGTATTTTGAACTTGTATAACTTGAGGGATTCATGCATAACAACCTCGTATTCACTAGCATTAAAAGTTAGCTTTTTCAACACACTCACACACACATAATTGTTTTTGTTTTCTTCAAATAGCAATATGAAGTGATGGATGTGCTCTGCAAGCATCTGGGACCAATAATCTGTTTTGTAGAAGATAAACAGTATGATGCTAATACAAGGTTATGTTATTTTCTCTTACATCAAGTGGAATAAATCACAATTTATGTACAATAAAGGTGGTTGTAAATATTTTAAAGAAATCAATTGCATATTCATTTCATTACTTCATTTTTATAAAAAAAAAAAATCTTAAACTGTGCATAAAGTTTGCTATATGGCTGTTCATTCTTTACACATCAGAAACAGAGAATTCAAAATTATGAAGTTCAGAATTATCAACAGTTTTTATTGATCCTAATTTTTAACTGTTACTACAGAACCAAGCGCTGTGGCCCACATAATCGGAGTCTTTCCTCATATGGTCGTCCTTTTTACCAATCTCACCATGCAAGTTGACTGTCTTTGGACTCTTTCAAGAAGCTCGGTGTCTTTTTTCAGATGAAGTCTCCAGACTTGAACACAGTATTCCAAATGTGGTCTTACAATTGCCTTTATATGACCTCCCTATCTTTACAGGATAATATTCGATAAATTATTGAACATTATACACATAGTTAAAACACAGAACTATTAGAACTAGGGTTGCCATATCTCTTTCATGATCAGGATTAATTCATTACAGATAAAAATACAGAAAGCCCATGATATCATACAGATGCGTGACCTGTAGGATACTACGGGCTTTCCTGCTGCCTGTTTACACTGTTCAGAAAACTTCGTATCCCTGTATCATAACTCCCATATCCCTTTTTTCCTCTGCTGATTTTAATTCAACCCCATCAAGTGTATAATTTATTTTGGGGTTGCTGTTTCCCAAGACCTTGCATTTTGCTGCATTAAAACATAGCTGCCACTAGTTTCTCTGACTATTTTTGAAGTCTTTTTAAGTCATCCTGAAGGAGCTCTGCTTGGCACTGATCATTAACGACTCTACCAATCTTTACATTGTTTGCAAATTTTGACATCAAGCCTTCTATCCCTTCGTCGATATCAAACAGCAGTGGTCCAAGAACCAATCCTTGGGGGGGTGGGGGCCATTCCTCACATTACACCAATCTGAAGAATATCCATTAATCACAATCCTCTGCCCTGTAGAAACCCAGCAATCAATCTTAAAATCTTCCAGTAATCCCGTGTTCCAGCTAATACAGTAACATCTCATGAGGGACTAAGTCTTAAAAATGCTTTTCTAAAATCTAAATAAATTATGTCGAAATTGTTCCATACATCCAGCCCATGAGTAACTGTGTCAAAAAAAAAAGCCCACTGTTAGTTAAACATGATTTTCCCTTAACAAAATGTCCCTGGGTTGCACACTGTTAATCATTGCCTCTAAGATTTTCCCTACCATTGAAGTCAGACTAACTGGTCTGTAGTTACCAACTTGATTCTTAGAACTGTCTTTATGTATTGATGATACGTTGGCACTTCTCCATATTTAAGAAGTGCCAACTTGTTTAAGGATTTCATAAGCAGAACTGCTGATGAATCTTTGCTGTTTCCTAAAGTTTTCTCCCATAAGATGGATGGAAGATAATCATGTTTTGAGCAGGCAGTATATAGTACGTTTCTGTTATCGTGATTCTCAGATAGCTAACAATAAAGAGCATCATAAGCAGCAAAACAATTATAAGTAGAACCTCATTTTGAGGACTGTTTTCATATTTCAACAATGTTTTGGTAGATAATATTGATTTACTTGATTCCCGCCACCCTTTCTTTTGCAATGTTTATGAAGCAATGGTTTATATATAAGTTGAAGACCTGTAAGTCTTATGTACTATGCTTTGTTTTTTGCATGCTATTAAAAAGAATGAGAAGATTTAAAAAGATTTTATTAAATTAAACATACATTGAGTATTATAAAAATGATAAAGGTTCCATTAACATATAATAATATCATCATAAGCAAAATTTATTGATATCATTTTGAACACACACACATATAGACACTGGTTAATATACCAGCCCAGCAAGGGAAACAGATGAACAATGTTGAATTTAACAAAGCTCAGGTGAGTGTGTGAATGTATCAATAAATGTGCAGATACTGAATTGTTAAGAGTGACAGTTTTACCTGTTAAAAAATCCAGAGGAGCCAGATGCTTTGAGTTAAATATGAAATAAACCAATGCATAGCCTTCACTGGAAATGATTTCTATGAAGTAAACAAGTGCACCATAAACAATTTACGGAGAACATGTCCTGAGTATAAAAGGATGAAAGGATGGTGGTACAGTGTTAAAAATTTCTGTACTTAAAATGTATAACACTTCAGTTACCCACCAAGTTTCACACAGTTTCAGTAGCCTCTCTCTTTTTTTTTATTTTTTTTATTATTATTATTATTATTATTTCAGGTCCTGAGCCAACAAAGTTGTGTGAATGAGGAAAGATGGACAATCACGGTGCAGTCATTCAATATTTGGGAAAGAGGGGATTAACACCAAAGGCAATTAATGAGGATATGATTACAACATATCCTCATTAATTGCCCCTTTCTATTCCATGGTTAAGAAGCAGTCAGCAGAATTTTAAAAATGGGAGGAAGAGCCTAGAAGGTGATCATGTTGTGGAAGACCTGCAATGACCATCACTCCAGAAGTTGTTCAGAGTGTGCATGATCTGGTGATGAGTGATTGACAAGCAGCAGTTTGGTACATTGCCAGTGTCTTGAGCATCTCATCTTAATGTGCATACCACATAACAAAAAGGTATTAGTGTGATGGGTCCCAAAGTTGTTCACAGCAGATCAAAAACTCACAAGAGTTATCAAGGGAATATTTGCATCGTTTCCAAGCAGATCCAGCAAATTTCCTTGCAAGGTTTGTGACCATAGATGAGATGTGGGTCTATCATTTTCAGCCAGAGACAAAGGAACAGTCCAAACAGTGGAAACACAGTTTTTTTGGGATGCTGATGGATTGTTGCTAGTAGATTACTTTCTGAAAGGCCATATCATTACAGGGGCATATTACGTAGACCTCGTGTGGTATTTGTGTAAAAACATCAAAGGCAAATGCTGAGGAAAAACCCAACAAAGTAGCCCTGTTCCACCAGGACAACACACCTGCTTATAAGTCTGTCATTTCCATAGCTGCATTGCATGAATGCAGCTTTTAAATCTTATACCATCCCAGATCTATCACCATCGGACTTTCACCTGTTTCCTAATTTTAAAAAAAATACTTGGCTGTCTGGATCCATTTACCTACCGACAGTGACATCTTGGCATTCCTGGAGGCTGAAGCGAAACCTTTCTTCATAGCTGGAGTAAATGCATTGCAGCATCAGTGAAAAAAAAGTGTATTGACTCCAAAGGGGACCATATTGAAAAGTAACATAGCTTATTCCTCAAATAAACCCTTTACACTCAGGCTATGAACTTTTCTATTTCCACCAGCAGAGAATTGTCTTCCATTCCTTTCCTAAGACCAAAAATCAAAAGGAAATAAGGAAGTTGGGACCTTAATAAAAAAAAGGGGGGGTTGCATTATAAGCAGGAAAAAATTTTAAATCGGAGCACTATAAATGTTAAAGAAATGTATGATATTTCATTGGGACAGAAGAAAGTCCATGTTTTAGACTACCTTCTTGTTTGTGCAGTGATCTTTTCCTTGAAGTAATGGAAGTATTCTTGCCTGATGTTGGGACTTTCTTGCTTGTTAATGGCTACATTTCTGTTACATTTAATGAAGTAGCCTTCTTTGAACATCCTATTATAATTAGAATCTGTGGACAGCACTAAGGTTTTGTTGAAATCCCTGGACCTCATGTTCCAAGCCGTGTATGGCTGGTTCAGATTTATCCATTGTTTTCTTTTTTATAATTAATATTGATAACTATTTTCATAATTATTTGTTATATTTTTTTATATTATATTATTTGTTAAAACAAATTGTTATATAATTATTAATATTCAATTTTGAACCTGAAATTTTATTTTTTTATTATTATGAAACTTCAGAAACTAATGCTAGAAATTTTATTTATATAAAAAGTTTTAGTCAGGCTGAGATAAAAATCAGTTTGAGTGGGTCAGGTATGGGTAATGAATTTGAAAAACATTCGGGCTCAGATCTAGGCTGGGTAAAAATAAAAAATGTAGGCCTGTGCAGACCTCTAGTGGTTGCTAACAGTCTTCGTCATAATGTTGAGTTTATCGGAATCATATTAATTACAGTAGGACACAATTTGTTTCTAAATAAAATATATAAATGTGATTTTCTTGTCACTAGTGTTCTTTTGTAATTCTTTTAATTTTAAAAATAGTGCAGCGTTTTACAAAACCAGTTCTTACAATCATCTTATTTTTCCATTCTGCAGAATTGAAAAAGATTTCCATAAGAATTTCTAAATGTCGTCAAAATTGGCATCTTAAGTGGTTGAGTTATTGGAATATTTTCTGTGAAGTTTTCTTTCCAGCTTGTTTCAATAAACTCGATCATTTTTTGTATTTAAAATTTACTTGGAGTGCAGTGTTGTTTATCTTTTAGAAATAATTTGGGGGGGGGGGAGACAGATATTCAGCATTTAGTATTTCTGTAGTTATGACATCTGCACAACGACTTTCATTTTGCACTCTGCAGTAGTTTGTGCATATGCACTACCATGATTAACAGGACTTCACAGTAATCATTAAGAACAAGTTAATGTACCACAGTGTGCCATTTTAGGTGCATTAGAGGAAATAAAAAAACAATGACTTCTATGTGAGAATTGAGAACATTTCGTTTCTGCACATCCGCCACATTGTCCATTGATTCATCCAACCAGCGCATTGGCAAAAAACAATATCTTGTGCTTCAGTAATAAATTTAGTATATGGATAGCCTACGTGATATGTATGAAAAAAAAATGAATTAATTAACTGACGTATTTCTATTGGGCCGGGTTTAATGAAACTTTGGAATGCTCTCCAAATCGTTCTAATAAAGTGAAATATAAAAATTTTATCTAAATCCATCCACTGGGAGTCGAGTTATTACATGTGGATGGATGGACAAAGAAACAATTGTTGGATTGCTATTGGTCCAATTTTAATGAAATTTGTGATGGCTCAACAAATCTTTCTAAAAGACCCAAATATAAAAATTTCATGAAAATCCATATTGAGTTATATGGATATGTCGAGTTATTGTATGCTGGTAGATGGATGGACGTAGTAAAAATGCCAACAGTGAGCTATAGCGTAGTCGATCTCCAATTGATTGAATTCTTCGATTGGGTGTAATTGGAATCAGGGCTGTTATTTACATTAGGGCAGCTGCCTACTGCTCCAATTTTAAAGGCACCAAAAAGTTCCGTGATCTATGATTTTTTTAACCAATGTACACTGATGATCAAAGAAAATGCATCACCCCTTAAAATTGTAATTGTCCGAATAACATAAGTATATGGCAATGTTTCTTACAGATTGCATCAGATAAGATTGACACACGTGGGTGATGACGTAATACTGCATCAGCTGTTACTTTTAGCTATAAAAGCACACTGCAAGAATTGCAGTCATTCCTTGCTTGTGTCAGGATAGCGAAATTGACACCACGAAGAAAGAGTGCTATTGTTGCTTTATGTGAGGGAGGAAGGATGCTCTTCCCATCATATTTCTAATAGAGTGTCTTGTAATCAGTTGACAGTGAGTAGATTTCTTTCCAAACTCAAGAATACTGGCTCTGCTGATAGGAAAAAAGGAACCGGATGCAAACAAGTCTGTGTCAAAACAGGACTGCATTTTGAAGCGCTTATGCCTTAAAAATTGTAAAGCTTCATCTCAGCTGAAAAGAGATTGGGAAGAACTTACAGGCGTGGTAGCAAGTGCAGTAACAGTCAGAAGACACCTCTTCAAATATGGACTTGTAGCCTGTCCTAAGAAGAAGCCACTCCTTACACAAAAAATGAAAAGGGCTCGATTAATTTGATGTAAGGAGCATGTCAAATGGACCCCCGAGCAGTGGAAGTGAGTTATTTTCTCGGATGACAAGAAATTCAACCTACATGGCTCTAATGGGAGACAACCGATTCGCCATAGACATGAAGAATACCATCCAGACTATGGTGTCTACAGTGAAATTCCCTACCAGCCAAATGATAGGGTGTATTGCGGAGTAGGTCACCTGCAGTTTATAAAAGGTTCCGTAAATGCCAATATTGACTTGGCTATATTGGAAGGCAAATTGCTGCCAACCATTAGAGACCATTTCAACCTGCCAATTAACTGCATCTTTCAGGACAACTCTATCCCTTGTCATCGGATGAAAGGTGTTAAGTAGGCACTTCTGTAGTTACTTTAGCTTCATTTCTGCATTAGAGTCGACAGTAATGTGTTTACATTTGTTATAGGTGAAAAAAAAATGGTTGGAAGAATGGTCCATTACAACTGTTAGCTGGCCAGGAAACAGCCAAGACCTGAATCCTATAGAAAACTGTTGGCATCGTGTGGAATCTACAGTTGCAAAGAAACCAAAGACCCTTCGTGAACTTGAGGAAGCCATAATTCGTGTTTGGAACCACGAACTATCAGTTGATTATCTTCAGAAATTGATCTTGTCAATGCCTCGACAGTGTGCTGCTGTCATCAGGGCCAGAGGCGGTTAAACCAGTGGCGGCTCGTGACTCTGATGTTTGGGGGTGCTGCATCTTAAAGTTACATTAAATTGCCTTGGTTATAAGACATGTAGACATACCAGTAATAATAATAAGCAAGTTAAAAATACTACAAAACATTAACTAGACATTTACCATTAATTAATGTTGAGTGACAGTGTTCGGGCTCTGAAGTAGTCATCAGAATGGTCAAAAGAACTTATGAGTTTTGTAAGCTCGGCAAGTCAGTTAATTTGCAATAATTGCGTAGATCATGTCTGCTACAGAAAACTTGTGTAAGTTTTTCTCTTTCAATCATGGGATATGCCTCAGTAGTCTCCCGTACCTCTTCCGTGGGCAACCTCATGTACGAAATATAACATAATCGTACAAAAAATAACAAAGGTCTCCTGGTTAAACAATTTAGCACCAATTAATTGCTTTATAAAAGAATATCTCTCACCTATGTCAACATTTATACAGTCGCATACTTCCTTCGCAGGCGCCTCCGTAGCCAGGTGGGAAGGAGCAGCAGTGCGTAGCACACGCTTCTTGATTAGACCGGGGTTCGAGCCTGTCACCACCAAATACGGAGGATGCGGAAAGGTCAGGGAATGACCACCGCATATCCCGGAGCCATATGGCCTTAGTTGCTAATGCTCCTAAAAACCAAATAAACAAACAAACAAACTTCCTTCGCTTCAAGGCGCCTCCGTAGCCAGGTGGGCAGGAGCAGCAGTGCATAGCACACGCTTCCTGATTATACCCGGGTTCGAGCCCGTGACCACCAAATACGGAGGATGCGGAAGGGTCAGGGAATGACCACCTCATATCCCCCGAGCGGCCTTAGTTGCTAATGCTCCTAAAAACCAAATAACAACCTTCGCCTCAATCATGAGTGTTTTTGAAAGATTTTCAGGGTACATTGAATTCCTGATTTTTAGAATGGTATTCTTAAAGTTTCCTATATATTCGTGTATTTTAATTGCCTCAATTTCTCGCGATTGCATTTGATTATAAATAACTATCACGTGAGGCATTATCTGATGGAAAAGTTCTAACCAGAACTCGAATTTTTTATTACTCAAGATGTGCAAAATTCCAGTTGCTTCTGAAATCGTTTAATCTATGTTTGCTGTCGCTTGTGGTTTCTCCATGCAATTTATAAGGATTCAAAATTTTCATAAACGCTGTTCACGGTGCATATATTGAAGTTCCATCTTGTAGGGTAAAGGTCAGGCAATGCAGCTGTTCGTATGCTTTCTGAGAACAGAGAACGCTGTGGTGATCTAAAGAAAAATGTTGGTATCGACATTGAGGTTCGAAAAGAATATTCTTGAATCTCGGGTATTACTTGCTGCATTTCTCATCAGATTCAGTTGGTGTGCATAGCAGTGAATAAAATGTGCATTTTTGTACACGTAGTTTAGTCTGAACTCCCCCCTTCTTTTTTCATCACACTTGTCCATCAAATGTCTGAGCAACCAGATTTTGAGTATTTCCTTTAAGGTCTAGCTGATCTAGAATGTACTTTGATGTTCTGTCTGCCGTTCGGTTTTCCTGAGTGAAAAAACCCCAAAAAGACAATGTCCCCATTCATTTCATATCTCAAAACAATTACCATTTGTATATGTTCTGAAACATCTGTTGTGTCATCAGCCATGACAGCTACGAATGAAGTTTCTTTAATTTCTCTTTTTATTTCATCCCAGCATATTTGCCGCAGTCAAGAATATCTTTCTGAATAGTTTTTGAAATGCCTTTAAATGCATTACTTTCTAAATGGTTCTTTAAATAAAAATCTTATTTACAGGCGAAATTTATTAATCCTCTGAATACTCCTGGATTTTTAAAATTGTCTTTTTCGTCATGACCACGTAAAGGAATTTCAAACTGTCCACAAAATTTAATGCAGTCTATTATTTTAGATAATACCTCACGATTCTTGGTAACTTTTCTGTTATGTTTGCAGATCGAAAGTCTGTAGGCGTTCACTAGGCTGTTCTTTAATATTTACGTTTCTTAAAAGCGATAGGGAAATCACATTATCAATGTTTCTTCAGACTCATGTTTTAGAGTTTTTTTCTTTCGTTATGTTTACGTTTGTAAAGCCACTTTGTCCACGTTAAGTCACCTCTGAACAGTAAACATGGAAATCAATGCATTTTTAACTTCACAACCACAAAGCCAACTTTTCCTTTGGTACCATTCAGTTTTAAAACTGCGAATATATTTCTTATTCCCCACTGAGGAATTTGAATCTTTGGTATGGGGCAGCCTTTTTTAATCGCATTTTTTTTCTTGTTTTTCACAATTATCTCTCCTTAATTTAACTGCTTAATTTAACGCCTGCCCATTTTAAATGCGCCCGGTCAGAACCAAAACCTTCAAGTGATTTGAGATTTTACGACTAAACATTTTTATTGTAGCCTTGTTTCTTGTTCATATAATATTTGTCCGCTTATTATATATCGCCAACGGCTACAAGCATAATAATACATCTCTCCTTGAATGGCCCGGGTCGAAGTTGCTTTACCAAAGAGCCTTTCATCTCAGACTCTTGGACTGCGATAAAGCTTTTGGACAATAAGAACAAGGTTAGGGCGGTGTCAGGGTTAATAGAGGATAATTAGGTTACATCGGCAGATTGAGTAAGAATCGATGTAACAAACTAGTAATTATAGTAATTTGAGTTGCTTCGAGTAAGATGGCGTTCCATGTATCGTGTTATTTTAATCACTTGTAAAGACAGCCATGCAGTTATCGATATATTGAACACTTAACCTCATTTTATGATATTTGAAGAGGCATTTCGATGTAAATATGTACATTTTTTTTTCAAATCAGTCAAAATCAGTACTTCGTCTTTTTCAAGAATTACTTAGTAATTAATTTCCATGGTTAATCTCTGCATTAACTTTGATTTTTCATAATTGTGATGGTTGTTAACTTCGAAATATTAGGTTGAAAAAATAAATGAAAGTTTTATCTGTACGTAGTAACAGATGGCGCCACTTTCCCTATCTCTATTGAATGTACTTTCTTATTTTTTTTTATCAGTAATCATAAGTCGTTTCCAGTAGATGACCTACATTTTGAGGGGGCCCTAAAAGTCAACTTTATATATGCCCATGGCCTCTAAATCCATTTTCAAGTCAGGTGGAAAATAAGGCAGACGAGAAGAAAGTCGAAGTAATAAAAAAGAAAAGGGTCAGGGAGGTTGAAAATGTTGGTGCGCATGCATTAGTGGGTACAGTCCGTGTTACCAGGTGATCTGTTGTAGCGGACCAACATGTTACTATGGAAGGAGAGCTATTTATGGCGATTTATAAGCGAACCTGGAATACACGCAGTGAAGGAGTTACGCCAAAGTCGTTCGCTGAATAGTGACTGGGTGTGTTGCGGTGCCTGCAATGAAGGGGAAAAAAGAAAGTAGAAATATGACGTGTATGAACGCTCTCGGATTGTCAGTCCATGATTGGTTCTAGGAATGGTATTATTCGTGGCAAGATTGGAGGGGGAAGGAGAGAGAGAGAGAATAACCTTGGAGTGGAAATTTTTTTAAAAATGCTGCGTGAAACAAGGCCTTACTAAGCGTCCTTGAACTCCTAGAAATGCGCCGATATTCTCAGAACGATACATTAAGACTAACGATTTCCCATTGCTAAGTGACGAATACATCGTTGTAAGCATATCGAAGTTTAACGTAATTAAAGCAAAATGTCCCCCATAGACAAAAAAATTTAAGATTTAACCTTTGCAGAAAAGAAGTTCAGATCAGGTCCATATACACTTATCCCACAATAATCCATAGCCGGGGTTTAGCAGGATTGAACTGCTGCCAGTGGCGATCCCGGGTAGATCTATAGCCCCCCTCCCACACACACACACACACTTATGATCAAAATAATAGTCATGATTAAAGCTTAACGATTATCCAAACACTGAATTAGCGGTACGAGGATTTTCTTTTAATTCTGAGACCGCCACTGGGTACTACACACCCCTCTCCCCTAACAAGCATCTTATTCATGCAGTGGCAAGTGTGTGGTTGTCCAATTTGCATGTTATTCGAAATGAAAAGAAAGAAATACGAGAAATGCTTTCTCTTTTCGAGATCTAACCACGGCCCTTTTCCCCAATGAAGGCTTTTAAGAACTCCAGTCACCAAAGAGAATTTGAACCCAGTAAACTCAGCATTTCTCACTCTCAAAACCGGTGACAAGTAGTGAAAACACTATATTGTCTTTGAGGATATGGACGCTACTATCTTTTATAGGTATGCAGTAAAAGTTGTTCCTCTATTTGAAATATGTTGTCTAAATTTGGGTTTCGTCTGCAAAAATTCACGAAGACGTTCAAAATCGATGCACTGAGTTGCGATCACTGGCTTCTGCATGTACGGAACAAATGCATGGGTTAGGATTACATAAAAACCTAATTTCACCCAGTGACTAAAGTAATCGGGCATGAGTTATCCAACCCCCAACCAAAAAATTTTCGTCCAAACAATCCGATACCTCCTCCAAAATATCGAACGGTAATTGTGCCAAAGCATTTGTAGAAGTATGGCAGCCTGTGTGTGTTAAAAATAAGTATTCATCCCATACCATCGCACTGCAAATGTGGCCGAGGTAGTCGGTCTCGGTTGAGCGTTGCACTGCAAATTGCAGTGTCCTGTTGTCAATTTGCTGTTTACTGGACGAAAAACTTGAGTTTCTGGGAGGGATGCTACCCTCGCATGAGACCAACTAACTCAGCCACGTTATGAAAAAAGGGCAATAAAAATTTCTCGCGTCATTGACGAGATTCGAACTCATGTTTTCCGCCCGGTGGGATGCTGATAATACCAACTGCGCTAACCCCGAGAATAGCAATAGGCAAACCAACCGAAGATGCCATTACAGACACAATATACTAACGTTTCATAGCAATGTTGAATCTAGAGCGTTTTCACCGGGGGGAGAATGTAAACTTTGGAGGTACATGCACCCACCCAGTCGTCTGGCCATTACAATTTGACGTTTATCAAACTCGCTTAAGTCCGCTGCCTTTCCCATCTGAAGAACAATCTGATTAAAGCTCAGTATCAGGTGTTTTTTTATAGTGTCCCAACCCGCACACGCGCCTTAGTTCACCTGCAGTTGCTTCGATTTGCATAACGACTCGCTGGTCATAATGTTTTGGCTCATCGGTGTATGTATGCATAAATATACAGATTGTGCATATTTATATATATATGCATATTTATGAATGTTATAATAAGAGAATATGGGAAACAAAAGGAAATATTATTTAACATCTAAATTCTAATAGTCACAGTTCACAAAAACCACATTAGTGACAATAATCACAATTTAATAATATGAAAATCACAAATTAAAATTAGCAAAAAAAATAAAAATTATACAAATTATAATCAAACATGCAAGTACTGTATTGTAATAATCTTATTCTTCTTTGTGTGTGTAGTTTTTCCGATAACTCATTCGGGCCCTCTAAGCTTATCTTCATGCAGCCTTGCAATATTATAGTAGATGAATATACACGATTATAAAATGTATTGTTTATAACGGCGACCAAACCGTCTTGTTTGTGGTATACAAAGGAAGAATGAGCCACAAGTAGACTCTTGCTGTGAAAAAAAAATAAAGGGAATGTGAAAACCATGAAGCGAAACTGCTGACGATTGAATTAGTGGCTGCAGTAAACTCTCCTGAAAGCCGCAGAACACTATAATTACAATAGCATCTGTCAGGAACCAATTCGTGCGAACTTATTCGCAGCCTGCGATCTTGTTTGTGATGTACACTGTGCTGCCACTTTATTAGGTACACCCCTGCTGTGCACACAAATGGTTTGTCCCACAACGTTGAAAGTCAGATGACCATAGTTGTGGATATAAATGCAGCAGAACAATCTTTCTAGTATCAGTTAAGCATACAAATCGTAGCAAGAATGGGGAAAAGGAGTGATCTGACGGACTTCGAACGTGGCATGGTAGTAGGTGCAAGACATGCTGGATAAAGCATCTCTGAAACGGCAGTTCTGAACTTTTCACGCATCCCGGTTTCAAGGGTGTATCGAGAATGGTGCAATGAACAGAAAACATCCTCTCAACGGCACTCCTGTGGAAGAAAATCGCTTGTTGATGAGAGAGGTCGGAGGAGGATGGCTAGAATTGTGCAAGCAAACAGACGGGCCATAATGTCGTACATCACGTCAGAATATAACCTTAGTGCACAGAACAAAATAACAGAAGAAGAATAAGAGAGCAGCCTCCTGTGGGCACAGCAACACCAGCACTGGACTATCGACGATTGGAAAACAGTTGCTTGGTCTGACGAGTCGAAATGCCTGGTGCATCACGTTGATGGAAGGCTCAGAATTTGGCGAAAACAACATGAGTCCATGGACCCGTCATGTCTGACGACTACTGTGCAAGGTGGTGGGGGCAGTGTTATGGTGTGGGGAATGTTTTCTTGGCACACGTTGGGTCCATTGATACTCATAGATTCATGTCTGAATGCCACATCGTACCTAAACATCGTTGCGGACCAAGTGCATCCGTTCATGTTGACAGTTTATCCTCAGTCAGATGGTTACTTCCAGCAGGATAATGCGCCGGTGCACAAAGCCCAAATCACTATGGAATGGTTCCAGGAACATGACAATGACTTTTCTTTGCTGCAGTGGCCTGCTCAGTCCACGGATCTCAATTCTATTGAACATCTTTGGGATGAGCTGGAAAGGGCTGTTCGCTGCAGGCGTACACCTCCGTCGAATCTCAAGGAACTGCGTGACACACTCATGTCTGCATGGTATTCCATTCCTGCACAATTCCTGCAGCATCTTGTTCAATCCATGCCTAGACGAATTCAGGCTGTTTTGAAGGCCAAAGGAGGCTGAACACGCTACTAGGTAGGTGTACCTAATAAAGTGGCAGTACAGTGTATGTGCCTGTTTCCCTCTATAAAGTAATTTGCATATCATAAGCCTATGCGTGCAGTCGCGTTAAACCTGTTACGTTGTTCAAGGCGTTTTCATTGTGTTAAGTGACGGAACAAGAAGGAACATTAAATTTTGTTACAATTTAGAAAAATGTACAACTGAAACTTGGGAAGTGGTAAACAAGCAAGCAAGATCCGAGACAAAAAAAATTCGTTTCAAAAATCAAAAACCAGATAGATGTCGGTCACTTCCTTGAAAATCGTACGGGACTCATTCGCAAGGAGTTTGTTCCACCAGGTAAAGCAGGGAATATGAAACTACTATAGTGAAACTGCTATGCAGAAGTTTTGGAACATCTGGTTGAAAGAATTTGCTGAGTAAGTTTTCAATTTCCGAAAAAGGCTGGCAATGTTAGGCCACATTCTGAATTTGATCATCAAGGAGTGGGGTTTTTTTGGCAAAGTGTGATTGTGGAGCTAAAACCACTTCCCTTATTCTCCTGATTTATCTTCCTCGAATTACTTCTTGTTACCCAAAAATGAAATCACATTGAAAAACGGGAATTTGAAGGTGTACCAGACATTAAGATTAAAGGATAAAGGAAATGATGGAAGTTAGTTAAAATGTGTTTAAAAATGTTTCCAACAGCACTGATGACCTCAATGTGTAGCAATTGTGCTGAAAAATGTTAAGTTTTTCTCATCCTGAAATTGGTTTTCTTAAAATGAGATCATTCATGGAACTTTATTATCAAACCTTGCATAAAAATTCCTTCAATCTCGATGGAATTCGAATATTGCATGGAAGAACAGTGATCGTAACCGTTGTGCTGTTGTTAGAACACATGCAACCACTACTAAACATTTTTCAAGAGGGCTGCACAAAGAAACTGCCTTCATGGCTAACGTAATGCTTGCGATCGCTGTTTTACCACATTTTTGCGGAAAAATTTTTGAGTTGAGATGGTAGGAATATTTATCATCTCTCTCTCCACACTTTGGCCAAGTTAGTAGATCTCAGGATTGCATAACTTATTATATATATATAGATATATTTTTTTAAAGACAACAAGAAAGCATTAAAATACATAAAATTTATAGATGCAATATATACTAATGCCTCATAGCCTTAGTTTCCTCCGTTCTGTGCGGGCAAGGTCGGTTCCCTCTAGGGGCCCTTCAGCCAAAAGCCAGGACACCCAACAGAACCCAACACGACACTTTCTGCCTTTCACAGTGATATTATTTGTCTGTCTCCATAGGGTTTATATGGCGCAGATGTGGGAAACCACTGGAGGCACCTTTCCCCTAACACTAAGCACACTATGGTGATGATCCTGCTCAGGTAGCTAACAAATTAAATGAGTATTTTGCATCGACATACACACACGAGGAGTTATTCAGGGAGGGTAATGCTAGAGGTATATTAAACTCTGGCAGTGAGGTAGATGATTTTGTAATAAAAGAGCAAATTGGACGAGAAATTGTTAAAGATAAATACAAGAAAGGCACCTGGGGTGGATGGAATCTATCCGGTTATAGGAGGCAGCAATGGAAGTAAACAAACTCTTAGACATAATTATGAAAGTTTCCTTGGACTTAGGGGAGGTACCATGGAATGGAGATATACAAATGTGCCCCCAATTCACAGAGGATCAAAGGGCGACACAAGTAATTATACACCTGTTAGTTTACCTTCTGTTCCAGGGAAATTAATGGAACGACTGGTTAAAGAAGCATTGCAGGATCATCTAGACAAGACTTCAGTTATAATTCAGACAGCATGGATTAGTTAAGGCGGTCTTGTCTAACCAGTTTGAATGGATGCTGTGATGTGGTCACAAAGGAAATGGATGCAAAGAATAATTTTGACATCATATATTTAGATCTTATATTAGGCTTTTGATACTGTTGCACATGTAAGACGGCTTCACAAATCGGAGCAGTATGGCATTGGAAGCAAATTGCTGCTATGGATAAAGGGATGGTTGAGTGGGAGAAGACAGAGATTGGTAATCAATGGACACTGCTCTTTGTGGACTAATATTATTAGTGGAGTCCCACAGGGTTCAGTGTTGGGTCCATTATTGTTTTTCTGGATCTTCTGGTCTGTGTATTACTCCCACTTTCATTATACCTTTACTTCCAACTAACTCACACCACAGATTCTATGCTGGCAGAAGTAACTTCTGACTAAGCAAAAGCTCTTTTCGCGCTGAAGCTGCTTTTGATAAACATGTACCCACTGCCCTTTTATCTTTCCTAAATACAGTATAGATACCATAGTGGAACTCATCATCCCCAATTTCCAGATGGCACCACGTTGTCTTAGCCTTAGTTGTCTTACCAGGAGTTCGAATTCAGCCATTTTAGTGCCAACACTCCTGACATTACTATAAGCACAGTTAAGATTACGTAATTCCTTTATAGTTTACTACCTTGACACTCTTCTTGAAGTTATTTGAAACGTTGCCACCCTCACAACAACTTCCCGACATTGGCTGTTGCAGCAACAAACGTGAATTTTTGAGGTTAGTGCATTACTTTGACCCATATCATCAGATAAACGAGGATCTAGATTACTCTTCTCCCCTCTAACTGGCAGTTTCCTTGAACCCTTAAGGTATCCTCAATGATACTGACAAAAATCTTTGCACCTGCTTTTTTCGAATGAATTCCGTCTCTAAAAAAAAATACCTTCTACCCACAAGTGAGGTTCATGCTGATAAAAATTTCCACCCTAGAGCCTTGCAGATTCCCTCCAGTCTATAGTTAATCCACAAGGTTTTCAGCATATAATCTCTCTTATCTTGTCTGGGCAAATTTACAGACGCATACACATTCTGATCTAACTCGCGGAATATTTTTTTCAGCATGGTCTTATATTTATCCAACAAATGGTCAGATCGTATTCGTTTAATATCGTTAGACCCCCACATGAATAATAATTCTCTGTTTATCCCCCTTAAAATCTGTTGGTTAATTGTTGCTCCAGGATACACACCCTGGTTCTGGTCCACCTATCTTTATTACAAAAAACGTTATCCATTTCCCTGACAAAAGAGTCCCCTAATAATACTAAATCTCCTTCAACCAAAGCAGTATGCACTTGACTATTCCTATTTGGGATCCGAATCGGGAGCCCATCACTTGACAGATCACGAGATACTAGAGTCCCTGACGATCTCCCAGCTACATTTGTTTCTAGGGCAAGCACTCGTTTCTTCAGTGATTCAAATTTTTCTCGTAATGCACAAAGTTCTAATTTGAGATCGGTACACTCTCATCGAGTGCAAAGAAAAGTATCTTCAGTTGAGATTGGTTTGTATACTAGACCGCCCCTAGAGTATATGTCACAGGCTATACAATTGACAAACTCTTGACTCACACCGGAAATGCCTACAAGCATTTTCATCTGAATCACGATGTCCTTGGACTGTAATTGAAACGTAATAATAATTATTAAATTCACTATATTTGAACTTAAGAAATATTACAAATTTTAAATTTATATTAACAAAGTATTACAGAAATTAAACTGCACACTAAAACTTTATCTACTAGTGAATAAAATTTTTAAACAAAAATTATGTTACCAGACACCTCATGTTAATGACACGATCCTAGTTTTTTAAAGTTCAAGTAAGTTGCTTTCGTGGGTAGCACAGTTGGTAGGATCCCCATCATCCCCACGCTGGGTGAAAAAAACCTGAGTTCGAATTCCGTCGATGGCGAGAGGAGTTTTTATGGGTCTTTTTCACAATGTGGCTGGGTTAGCCGGTGTCAGGCGAGGGTAGAGTGGTTTTTTCTCCTGGAAGCTCGGGGTTTTTTTGCAGCAAACAGAAAATCGACTTCAGAACACACAATTTACAGACAATATACGCAGAGCAACATGGCCTTAGTCGCAGATGCTCCTAAAACCCAACATCATCGTCTTCAAGTGAGTTCTTTTGAATTTCTCGGGGTAATTTTCCCTCCTAATTATTTTATTTTATTTTTTTATTATTATTATTTTTTTGCAGTTTTTTTGAATTCTCAATATTTTTGTTAAAGTTTAGGTTTTAAAAATTGCAAACAAAAGAAAATAATAATAAATAATAATAACTTTTGCAATTTTCCCTTAAACCCCGTCGGTCACTATTATAAATGCCATCGGTACCACAAACATCCCTAAAATCAAATCTGTGATTTTACTCCAAGTTTAATAAAGAGAAATAGCACTCTTCAAAAATCCTTGTCCTTAAACTTCAGTTACTCCATGCACAATCTGTCCATTTTCCTATAAAATGATAATAATCCGCATGTCAGTTCTTGAAAATAGATTATCACTCCTTGGCTCGTCGTCAGTGTTTCTGCAACCCTTCAAGGAAGTGAGATACGCAAGGAGATAATGTTTCCTCGGTCAACAAAATCATTACTACAAACCTCACTGAAGGCATTATGAAGTTCTGTAAGAGTCCGATCGCGTAACGTTTTGGTTTCAATGTACGACCTCTGACCAACGTGCGCAATGCGAGTAAACATTTTCTTCCTTTATTTCGAAACTTTATACCTCAAGGAAGACAGAAATTACACACCCTTCTCGTGACAGTGTGTATTACTTTTAGAATAATCTCTCACAAAAAAACAGGGTTACATGTTACGAATATATTGTTGTTGCTCTTGTAGGGTTTTAGGAGCATCAGCGACTAAGGTCATATTGCTCCGTGTTTATTGTCTGCGACTAACTCAGCCACTTTGTGAAAAATAAATTCCTCACGTCACCAGTGGAATTCGAACTCAGGTCTTTTCAGTCGAACGAAATCAGACTTTACTTCGTCTTCACTGGTGACGTTTTCAAGATAATCACTTTAATCCGTCCACAAGACGTTTAAAGTTCGCCTCAGTAAAGAAATCAATAAAGTAATCGTTCTCCTTTCAAATTGTCAATCGACCAAAGAAATCCCCTTCTACTCTTGCTTCCACTAGCGAAAGCATCAATATCAAGAATGTGTAGATGCATTGAGATCTTAAGCACAACTAAACTACGTCAGCTGTTTGGCGACCATCAGAAAACACATCATGTCTTTGCATCCATTCATCTATTCTGTATTGCGTGTAGTTCGTAGTCAGTATGCTTTGCTAAATGGGTTGCTAAACGTTAGGCCCCCATTAGGGGACCCAGCAGCTAAATGACCAGAGGAACAACGATACACGACACTACACGTTTACAAAATCCATACTCCTTTAAACCTCTGGCATTGACAGAGGTCAAACGGCACCAGGAGTTCCCCCACAATGTATACTACGCAGAGGTGGGAGGAACCCCTGGTGCCGTTTGACACTAAACAAACTCTACACGCTTTGCTAATTGGGTTGTCTGCACAGTGGTATCGTCACCGTCCTCCCCACACCGCATGGAAAAGGCCCGGTTCAAATCCCGTAGACGACGCGAGGAACTTTTATGGGCTTTGTTCACTCTGTGGCTGAGTTAGTCGGTCTCGGGTGTAAACAGTATGGTTTTGTCTCCAGAACCTAGGGTTTTTTGTCCAGCAAAACAGGAAAATCGACCAGAGAACACACGTAATTTATAGACACAATACGCAAGGGTATATGTAATAAATTAACGAGTGACCCTAATGTAATATTTTTTCTGAATGGGCATGCCTACTATGTGATAACATACGATCATGCTTTTTGTCCTCGCGGTAGCACAGTAGCTATAATTATTGTACTCCCTGTACCGTGTGGAAAAGCTCTGTGTTCGAATCCTGCAAATGACGCGAGGGGCTTTTGTACGCCTTTTCACACCGTGGTCAGTTCACGAGAAGATAGCAAAGTTTTTTCTCCGGGAATTGCCTCACTTTTGGATGTAGTCTATAAGGCGATTAAGAATATTAGATTAAATATTTTCTTGTTCCATCCTGCTCCATGTACCTGTCTTTTGAGTGTACCTACCTTTAATTGATATTGTAATCTGCCTGTCACGTGAACTTTGAAATTAACCATTCATTTCCAGTAGTGAGGGTCTTGATGTATGTTGGAGGATAGTCTTATATGTAGTATGTTGTTAGAGCCCTCATGGGTAGCTCAGTTGGTAGAATCGCCATCCCCCCACCGGGTGTAAAAGACCTGAGTTCGAATCCAGTCGATGATGTGAAGAATTTCTATGATAGAGGTGATGAATGAGACGAAGGCAACCATGAAACCACCGAGAGGACGTCCCTGAGGGTCATCTGCGTCAATGCTTTGGTAGAATTTTTGCTCAGTATAATAGTTCTGTTCTTGAGAAAAATTGGAGCAGCCAGAAAAGATTGCATGAATTTCCAAATATGATTCAAGAAGCTGCACTAGAACAGTAATGTTAATACTACCAACGACGGTCTGAAGATCGATATGTGAGGACTGCCTCCAATTTCTGTTTGAAAGCACCCAAGATCTCCAACGTGGTAGCGTTCAGCTTAATGAGGGTTGATTTCCATGATAGCATAAACGGACCGATGGAGACTGGATCTCAGAATATGGGTTGCCAGAATTGGTAGGAAAGGAATGACTTTTTTTCATTAACTTGATAAGGCCAGGGTTAACTGCTCTAAAATCTGTTGGTTGAGAGTTGGAGGCTGTGCAATTCTTCGGAAGCGGGTGGACCAATTGGGGTAATAACCATTGCTTGATTAAAAGTGATGGGAAAAAGTTGTTAATCAGGCGACTGTACACGTGAAGGAGGGGGTTTATGATGATGATGGTGCTCAGAGATTCTAACAAAAAAAGAAGTCGTGCTACACATAACACGACGTTAAAGTAAAGAGGTCATAAAATTATCTCTTAAAAATTTGTTTAGAAAAGTGGATTTTAAGAAAGAAGTCACTATAACAGTATAACAATGGATTTATCAATGGACCTTACAATGGGTATGATAATCTTTATAGACGTATAAACTAGAATTAAGAAGTTATTAGCAAAAACCATTCAAATGTACTCGAATATTTTCTGTCGCTTTGCCTGTTTGCTGGAAGAAAAATCTCGAGTTTCTGGGAGGAAAACTATGCAACCCTCACCTGAGACCGATTAACTCAGCCACGTTGTGAAAAAATCCTATAAAAATTCTTCTTCGAATCATTGATGGGATTCCACTCGAAGGCCTTTTCCGCGGGGGGTGGCAAGGGTGGTGGTATATGCACTGTACTACCCACGCGGGAAAATGTCCAAATATTAACCTTACTAATGGGTGGCTGAGCAAGCTTTAATTTTAATGGAGTTATACTTGAATTAATCTTCCCATTGAATAACATTGTGGAAGTCTTCCTCAAATCATAGAATTATTTTATAGATACAGTATTATCACTGGATTTTAATTAAGTAACTTTGACTTTGACTATGTTTTGCTTTTAACAATCATCAAACATTTAGCTCCTTCTGGTTTTCTTGGTTAAGATTAAATTTTATCGTTAAAATAAGTGATTCTGTAACTAGCATAATGGCACAGATACAGAAGTGTCCCTGTTGGTGTGTATTGGATAATAAACATGAATCTAATAGTGATGCAAACTATTATGTTTTAGTAACTCTCTTGGTTCTTTTGAGGATTTATATTCTAATTTGGATCACTTTCTAAGAGGAGAAAAGGGAATATCTCCTTGATAAAGAGAATATAAATTATCACGAACGTCTATCTATCGGTAAGGAAATTGGCTTCTGCTTTTCTTTAATAAATGATGATGGGAAAGACTCTTGAGTTCTGGCGACTTGATTGCTTCTTTAATTTTTGTTACTGAATTAGATCGAGACTGTAAATAAGTGATAACATTGCACGAGAGACAAATGTGTGTTATTGTTAAGTGTTTTGAGGGGATTTGAGTGAAATGTATCTCAAGAAACCTTCCTCTTCGTTGAAATCTGGGAAAGTTATGGGGGGGGAACTACAAATCTTATTCATAGACTTTAGAGGTAAATGAAGTTCGTCTTGTATGCATAAGTCAGTTTCTGAGAATGCGACTGCGCAAGTGGTTGTTGGAGTTATAAATAAATCAGGTCTTCAAATAGAAAATAGGTTGGCAGACCTGTAGAAATTTAAAGATAAACCTTAGAAGGTATTTAACTTCTATTGAGGTCTTCAAAAGACAAGCAAAGATATGAATGAAAGTTTATTAGCTATTTAAATGAAATTGGCCAGCATGATTTCTCTATGAATGAGGTAAGTAAAATTACTCCTGTAAAACGTTTAACATGCGGTAAGAGAAACTTCTTCTCTATCTGTTACAAATAAGTTTAATAAAAATAACTTAGTGAAAGGAGTTAATCATTCATCTGTTGTCGACAAGCACAACTCTCTTTAAAGATGGTCGCTTACTGTTCAAGAACTGAAATAAAAAGAGCTGGTGATTCAGAATTATCTTCAAACTTAAGAGATGTTTAAATTAGGGAGAATGCTGGATTTAGAGTGTACTCTATTTTAAATATATTGGTAAAAAAAGAGCCTCTTTTTACGCTGAAGATTGGAGCAGGGCGTATTAACACATTGTACCATTTCTTGTGTGAGGAGACCCTATACTTTTTTCAGTGTTGTCACATAAAAACAGTATAATTCATTTATACTCGTACTTTTTCAGTCAAGAAGTTTTATAAGATGTTTTGCTTGAAAATATAATGCATAAGGTATTCCTCGTAAATACAACGGATGGTATATTTAATATTTTCCTTTCTTATCCTACTCCTCTTCATGCATTTTAACTTTTATATGTCACTATTTATGCAGCTGTAATGAGCTCTGCGAATATCTATTCATCTCTTTTTCACTGTCCAGATATACAACGAAGAATATGCAGCGTGAGTGAAATATTTATAGAATCGCAGCTCTGTTGTGTTGCCATTTTCTAAAGAACTTCTCTTTCTACGAACATGTGTGACCTATCTTTCATGCTGTCTCCATATGCGTTTGAAGGGTGAAGGAATTCTTTATTATCTAACCTCCGGCGTGCTTTTGTTTGAACTGGTATACGGTTCTCTTTATTTGTATGGATTTTTTTTTTTTATTCTTTGTGTACACAAATATTATACACAATTGGGAGTCCGACAAAAAGTGAATGTTTATATATTTAGCTTATATGAAGATCAATCGTGAAAAATGACCTAAATTAAAGACCTTTATTTTTTATATAAATTCGCTCTTTCCAAGATAGTATTTTAAATTTTATTTAAACACAAGTAGAATGTGATGTTTGGAAAAAAATGAAACATTACACCGAAATATATCAATATAAAGGCTATTAAAAAAAAAAAAAGGAAAACTATTATTCTTTCCACGTGGTAAGTAAAAGTATAATTTTATCTATAAATCAGACCTCTTTTTTTGTTCTATCGAGGGGCCAGAAGAATGATACTGACAACACCCAGTTACTACAGGAAAATCAGCCTTTTTTTGTAAAAGTAGCACAAGGACTTCAGATGGAGAGTATAAAGAGGAACGATGTCCCCTGTGTAGGTTCAGGGAGGCCCCAAAGAAGGAGGCGGATAGCCATTTAGCATCCTTAATGTTTTTTTCTTTGTTGAAAAGAACAGACTGCAGACCTTTTTTCATTCTTACCTAATCTGGAAATTTCCTCTAGAGACATCGCCTGGCAGCAAACCACCCAATAGAATTGTAGGTTTAAAGTGATCACCATATTATTACACGGATTAGGCTTAGTTAAGACTAAATTTTAACTTATGTTGCTTAATGCTCATAGGTTTCAGGTCGCTAGATGGCAGCACGTTCTTCGTTGCTAACGCCATATATAAAAGAATCTTAAAATGTACATAACTAACAATTTTTTTTTATTTTTCCAATTACTCACACATAAACTGGAAAATTACATTAATTAAATAACAGTCAAATTATTTATTTGGAGAGCAGTGTTATTTTTGCTTATAAGGATTACGTATACTTTTGTGACAGCCTATTACAGTAAACAATACTTTGATGTATCCGGACTGAATATGTGGAACTTCCTCAGGTGTTTACAAATTTGTTTTCCAAGATAAAACTGGCTATTTCTTTTGTTTACAAGACGACCACACAGACAGAAGATATACACGCGAGCAAATACAATAGTAGAAGTGACATATATCGGTGTAAACTATGCAAAGGATCTGTAATCTGTGGCATTTAACTTCAAAAACCCAAGGCACAAGCACCAGGTTACACTGAACAAAATTGTGGGAAACCTTCAATTCTCATTGTGCAACACTCATATTCATCTGGAAAGGTGAAATTGATGGCGACAGTGCTTATCGGACCATTGAAAACGAGTACTGTGGTTCCCCGAATTCTGTTTGACTTTATCACCGATGGACTCGAACAGATGTAGTGGAAGCCATATATATACAATGAGTTCGCTTTCTATTAGCAACACCTACCTAACGCGTGCTACTCATGCTACCCATGCGTTGAACAATATGTCCAGTAATGCCCACATATTGTCAGGTAGATGGTCGCAGCATCGAATGTCCTTTTCAAGTTGGTCACAAACATGCTCAATTGAATATATATCGAGTAAGTTTGGCTGCCATGGTAGAACAGAGAATTCATTGTCACATTCCTGAAACCAGAGTTCGCAACCTGCTAGGACTTGTGTCATTGCCCGTTGTCTTATTGATAGCCGCTGTAGTTGTCTGAATACACTGTTGTCATGGTGTGTACTTGGTTGGCGACGATAGAAAGGTAGGCGCTTCAATGGAGCAGCTGATTAACAGTGATCAAAGCGCCCAGGGCTTGCGAAGAAAACAGTCCCCAAATCATAACACCACCGCCTCCAGCCTGCTGAACACCAACAGTGCATCCAGATGCCATAGCCTCGTGTTGGTTTCTCTAAATACTCCCGTCAGCGTGATAGATTTAGGAACGGGATTCATCAGACCAGACCAGGCGACAGATTTCCACATGTCGGTTGGTGCTGACCCATGTGTGGCCTTTGGCTGGTTATTGTACCACTGAATCAGTCACGGTAGACTCCTGACACCACTTCATCACCTTGGATGTTGTCCAGATACTTGCACATACACGCCTTTCCCCCACAATCATTCCACGTTTGAACTCAAAAACTGATCGCCACGTATACAAACTACAAACTTATATCAGCCGTTCCCGAATTTGAGCCTTCACCAGCGTCAGACCAGTCTATTCCTACACAATGGGGGTGGGGCGTTGCTAATGCAAAGCTACCTCAGTGTAAAGCAATGAATGCAGAGTGCATCACACCCGTCCAGACTTCTGCTGGTGGTGTGGGCTATGTCATAATACCGATCCTCTTGTCATTCCTTATGCCTAAGTATTTGCTGTGGGTTCAGATTCTTCCATTGTATCGATATCCTATTCAAAACATTTTTTTTTAAATTAATAGTAAAGAACCACAAACATTAACAATATCCATTTAAATGTTTTAAACTACAATAATAAATGCTTTTCCCCCGAAATCGTATATTATATTTGGATTCAGCGGTAGCAAGATAAAGAATAAAACAAGAAAGTCGACTGTAACCACAATGGATAATGTTCATTAGTTTCTATTAAAAGAACACGGTGTCAAGGCTGTTGCTAATTCTAATTCTGTTGACGAAAATATAAAATATTATGGCTTCTTGAAATACTGCCAATCATTGAAGGTGAACAACCTTCTCGGTAATTAGTAGCATTCTTCTATTCTTTACATATTTTCCTCAACATAATAAAGCAGGGACGTTCCAACAACTATTTTTTTTATGACACGTCAGATATCCGGTATATAATGATAAAAAGTGATGATATTCAGCTATGTGAATGTCAATAGTATTATATCATTTTTATGAGTTATTGACCATTTATAAGTACAAAAAAAAAAGTTATCCTTTCGGATTCCATTAAAAAAATAAAATAATAATTCTGCTTTAGTTTCAAAGCGATTTTTTGTTGATAAAGCATCCGCTATCTGTAAATTCTTGTTAATAAAAATCGCAGATAGAAAATATCTCGTGTAGTTCGTCAATTTAACGTATGGGGCGCCTTTCATTTTTTGTCGTTTTTTTTTTTGTAAATAAAAGTCGCAGATAGAAAATATCTCGTTGTAGTGCATCAGTTTAACGCATGGGGCGCCTTTCATTTTTTGTCGCTTTTTTTATACACCTCTAGGATTTTTAAAGCTATTTTATCTGGGTCACTCGTTATGGCTAGTAATGAGGTCACATAAAAACTCTCTCTTGTCACTTTTACTGATTTCATTTTTTTTTTATTTGTGGGGAGGGGTGTGTACCTGTCAGTTTTAGGCACATCGAGCTCGGTATTTGAAAAATAACTGCGAAGGGCACCCGTTACGGAAATTATATGAAATTATACGCCACCTCTCTTGATCTATTGGGAAGAAAAGGGAGGACTTTTTTGTACTGTCTGAGGAATACTTTTCGCTAGCTGGACAGATTTATACAATCTGCAAAGATCAGAACGCTAGTTCTGTTTTGTTGCATTGAGGGGAAAATGCGCACGCGCAACCACACATCAGTATTTCACTGAGGCGTTTTGGTATACGTGCTTGGAAGTCATAGAAATGTGCCTTGAGTTATAGCTGTTTGAGGCTAATGAATACTTGTTCAAGGACATCAAAATACTGGAAGGAAAATGAAGCTCCATAGGGAGATAATGCTGACGATATCCTTGTAGAAACATTTCCAGGAACTTTAATACGCCTTCCAAGATGGACTGTTCATGTTTGTAAGAATAATGGTATAAGAATTTAAAAAAAAAGGGAAAAAAAAAATTCTAGTTCTTTTTGAAACATTCAGCTACATGAAGCATTAGAAGTAACTATATATTATGTGGGTCATTTCAAAAGTAATACCCCACAGTTTTTTTTTAGGGAGTTGTATTTTTATACACCCTTGCTACTTGTATAGGTACATCCTTCTTTCCTCTTATTATGCTAATGATATGTTCTTCCTACAGGTGGTGTTGTTGTAACAGCTGTCCAAAATGACTGGCTCCATAAATCTGTCAGAAGCAGAACCTGCTATTGAATTCGTGATGTATAAGAAGGATACTATCGGTATCATACACGAGCGACCACAAAAAGGTGTATGGAAAATGTAGGCATGAAGGATGTATCTTTGCAGTTTATTGTATTACAGTATTACCATTTTACTGTACTGTACTGTACTGAACAGTCCATTTTGTGCATTGTAGAATAAGCATCTTTAACAGAATTAATAACATAAAAGAAACAACCACTGCATATCTCTATAAAGAATGTAAAGTGTGCTTTAGGTTAAATTTTTATATACACTATATTGCGAAAAATTAAGGGACATCCATCAGATTTGAGGAAAACGAACCATACCAGCCATCCACTTGTTAGGATAAAACCCATATGTAATATATCCATAAATTGCCTTGTTTTGTGGTCAATTTGCCTCTTGCAGGACGAAAAACCCGAGTTTTCGGGGAGGGGGGTACCGTGATATTCATGCTCGAGACCGACTCATTCAGCCACACGTGAAAAAGAACTATAAAAATTTCTCGAGTCATCGACGGGATTTGAACTCGAGTTTTCCACGCGGTGTAGGAAGGACGGTGATTCTACCACCTATGCTGCCTGCGAGGGCTACTTGCAGAGAATGATGATGAAATCTCCATTGCTGTGCTCGATAGTCAATAGCATAATATCACAAGCTTGGATGCAACGTTCATTTATTGACCCCCAAAGTCATTTTCTCTTTTCCTTTTCAAACCCCTCTGAACTCACTGTTCTAGTGCAGCTGCACCGCTTGCACCACAGAATGATACGCCACTGTCGATAGTACAGCAAACGATTTGAATGCACGAGTTATTACTAGATAGTTTCACAATAACTCCGCTTTCCGTGGTCAAAATCTCATTGGAAGATGGAAGTTAACGATATGTGTCCTTAACATATTTTGCGGACAAAAAAAAAAAGGGTTCCATCTCCATAGCACCATAAACGTCCATCATGTCCTATATGAAAATGGTGAGCTCCATACTGTTCATGAAGTTCCACTGCATTCTGAGTTTATCGAGTTTTACCACGAATTTTGTCATTGGACCTTTCTTCGAAGAAGAAGCTCTTGGTTTCATGATGTGTATCCTTATACTAAGTAAACTGTTCCTTTAAGTAATGGATGTGCCTTGGAAACATTCATTTTAATGATGGAGGCAAGAACCTTTCCAATTTCTCTCAGAGAAAAGTTGATTCGTGAACGGCTCCCAATAATCACAATATTTTCTACCACAATTGTTTCACCACCTCACTCAACTTGAATTCAATGCATGCAGTGAATGGAAATCTTGACATAAGGAGATATCGAAATGGTTCCACAGGGATATAGGTCCATATTAACTCAATTGCTTGCTACAGTTGTTGAAAACTGGATGATTGCGAAGCTTTATTCTTAAGAGCTCATACCAGCACGTCTGGAGCAGACTGCCATCACCAAATCTATCGTCTTACCCATTCTCGCGCTGAACTGCACACATACATAATCTCTACGCTCTGGGCACCTGTTTTATGTCGCATGGTACGAACACGTGATGCTGAATGAGGATTCTATTTCATGAAGTGGGTAATTGTCCCTAATAAAGTGGCCATTTAGCGTACCTTGTTTAGCAGTCTACAGTAAGACACTCAAACTGCACGAAATTTGAAATTTCATTTAATGATATTATTTTCAGATACACACGTAATAAATCAGATCGTATGGAACTATCCGAATGAACCTTGTGCATGTTCTACTGAAACCCAATCCTAATAATGGATGATATTCCACAACTTGTGGTTACCGGGCTAAGTTAGGACTGGAACGCAAAAATAGGAATTTCTTTTTCTGCTCACAGTTGCGTCTTTAGGTCCTCTTATGGGAAAAGAAATTCTGTTGGGAACCCAGAAATTGTTACACAGATTGATATCGTGCCCACGTCCTAAGAAAGCTGGTTCGTCAGCAACGACCTTGACATTTGACGTGTGTGAATCCGCAGTCAATTCCAAATGCTCAGTTGCGACTCGCCTGCTGTTAGCGTACTTGGGCATTCAAGAGACGCTACACACACACACACACATCTGATGAAAGTGTATCAGTTAATTATAATTCGTTATGGCACACTGGGTAGCAATCACCGTTGTTGGCCCGTGAATGAGTTGTGGATGGTCATTCCTCCTGTTTGTATGCACAAGTGTAAAAAGAAAGATAAATAAAGCGAGAGAGACCAAATTTGACCCAAAATTCTATCCGCCATCAATTCTCGTGTATCAGAAACCTTGAGTTGTGTCTTTGTTCTCGCAATTACAAAAACCACGTGATCACATTAACTCTGCCCGAAGAAAGGTCGCGCTGCCAGTTTCGATGTCAAGCCAAGGACAACTACATATGTGTGCATCTGTTTAATAATTGTTACATCTGGACTTGCAAATTCTTCTACAGTTAGTTCCAAAAAGTACCGCTGGGGTAACATCGGTGTCCACCTTACAACACAGATAAAAACTCTTATATATATATATTTTTTTTTAAATCAAATTATTTTTGAAAATATTAAACATTACTAACAAGTTAAGGAGCGAAGATCATTGTGCTTGAAGAAGGTAGAAAGTAGAAAAATTTTCTGAAATTTAATATACATTAACAAAAGTTTCTCAAAGAGAATTAGGATTCAGAATAGGTTAGTTACCATTAAAATTCTGAAGTCTATCAAAATATTCAATGAACGTGCAATCCCTACCGTTTTTAGTGAATAATCTATAAATCCTGTTTAATGAATATACAGCTCCTGTTTGTTTAATGAATCTATAGCTCCTGTTTGTTTAGTGAATTTATGGCTCCTTCTCTTTAGTTAATATATACTGGGTGGTCACTATTACTCCATACCACGCGATGTAAAGACGGTGGGAAGATACAGAACGATGCTGTATGTGTGCAAGACTAAAAATTTAAGAGAGTGAACATAGCATAGTAGTTGTCATGAATATCGTGGAAACTGCAGCTCTACTGGTTTTCAAGTACGATTGTGTCTGGGGTGTATTGAGATTGGTCCAGTAACCAAATACCATCCAGCCAAAGACGATCCTAGCGTCAATGAGCTATTTCCTGCTCAGAGACAGCTCATTGATGCGAAATACCAAGATCCAGAGACTGACAAGAATTGTGCAGGATAAGAAAGGCTGCAGTTTTTTGCTGATAGGAGTGGAATCGAGCCGAGTTTCGCTTATATAAGCAAAAAATAATAAGGTAAGGTTATGGTGAGCTAAGGAACAGCAACAGCAACTCTTGCTGGAAAACAGTTTGGAAGAACGTTCTCTGGTATGACGAATCTCGTAATGCTGATGGTAGGACCAGAATATGACGAAAACAGCACGAGTCCGTGGTCATATCCTGGCAGATGTCAGCAGTGCAGTTTGGTGGTGGCAGCGTAATGATATGGGAGTATTTTCATGGTGCGCATTGGGTCCCTTGATACTAGTAGCACATTGGCTCCCTTGATACTAGTAGCACATTGGCTCCCTTGATAATATTTGGATGCCAAATGTTACCTATAATTTTTTTATAATCAGGCACATCCTTTCCTGGCTGTAGTGTATCCATCTGCGATTGGAGTCTTCTAACAGGAAAATGCTCCATGTCACAAGGCTAGAATTTAAGAACTGGTTCCTGAAACATGAGAACAAATTCTGCCTACAGCGGTAGCCTCCCCACTCACAGATCTAAATCCAATTGAGCACCTGTGGGATGAGGTGGAACGAGCTCTTTGCAGTAGAGAGTGATCCTCAGCCATTGGATTTGCAAAAACTGTGGAACGTGAACATGGACCACCATCTCTCTTTCTCACACGCTTTCAACACCTCGTTGAATCCCTGTCATGACAAATCTAGACCGTTCTAAATGCTGAAGAGAGCCCTAATGAAATATTAATTAAAAATTTTTAATGTTGGAGAATACCACTGTACATCCTTACCAAAGAATTTTATCAAGCGACGATGACAAACATGCACAACTGACTGTGCACGTTTGTCATCAAGAAGGAAACAACTGAGGAGTGTTTGGATGTTTCTGACGATTCAGATACGAGAAGAAAAGAAAGTAGCCAATATTGAAAATTACAACATAAAATGTTATTTATAACTGGGTTGCAAACTGAAATGGAGTAAAACAGAGTACTGTAGGAAGTTCATGAATAAAGGCTCTTAAATAATTCTTATTGATCTGGATAATGTTTTTATTGCTTTGAATGGAATCAAAGATAAAGGGTGTCAAAATGTGTTATGCCACAGTGTCGGAAAGGATATTATTTTGGGACATGATTAATGTGTAACACAGTTACAGTTTATTTTTTTTTAAAATGGTATATATTAAAGATGGTATAAGAACATCAAATTTGTGTCCTGTTTCTACTAAATGTTATCTAAATGTTGCATTATTGAGATATTACTTGCATAATTTCCTTGTTTTTGAGAACTGCAATCAATGACGAACCTCCACGTGATCTTTGAATGATCCCCACAGCCATATCAAATTAACCGTCGGGAGCATCCTCCCTCGACTCCTCCGGCTATTGGATGTAGAGAACATGGCAGTATGGTAGTTTCACCACTGACTGCAACTTGAAAATATTCATAAAATTATATTCTATAATTCGGAGTCCTTGCCCTCACAGTAGTACAGTGGATGTAATCACCCTCCTCCCCACAAGGGATGGAAAAGGTCCAGATTTCGAATTCCGTCAATAACGCGAGGAACTTTTATGGGCTTTTTTAATTCCTTGCTATCATTGTTTTGAGGTTGAGCTAGTCAGCTTCAGGCAATGATAGCAAAGTTTTCATTTTCCAGCAATACACACGCAATTTATGGACATAACACTTGTGCATATGAGTTGGTTGAAGTTTCCCTCAGGTTACCCGAATGTGACAGTTTTCTCTCCCACTAATTTGATCCCTTAAACTGTGGAAGGAGTAATCCAAATTAGTGAGGTTTTTCTGTATATAACTCCTCTTTTATAACTTCCCCTTTTAATGAACTATAACTACCCATTTCTAGTGAAAATATAACTCCATACTTCTATGAAAGAGAAGGAACTAAAATGTTAATGCAATTGCTTAATTCTACAAGTTTTATGGTTGATGAGTTCTGAAAAGATATATCTTAGGAAGACGTTTTTGAGAAAGCCTACTTCCATAGCTACACAGATACAATTATTTTTAATATATATTATAATCTAAGCAGACAAAGTTACTCCCGGACAGAATAAATCCCATCTTTGGGCAAAAAAAAAAAAAAAAAAAGTGGGGGGTTGTGTGATCCACGTACTGCCTACGCTAAGTCAGAGGAGATCGTTCAGTCGATCCAGAAACGTAGCCACTTGCTTTAGAAAATTATTGTACTGGGTAGTAATCAAGTCCTTTGCCAATTTTTTTACTCGAAAACTAAAATGGTCGAAATTTGAACATCAGGAGGCGGACAAAGTGATTAATTTATAAAAATAAGAGAATGGTAAATTTTTCACCAATCTTTATTGAGAATCAAATCTCAAATAGTCCACCATCGTTTTCTAATAAGCAATCATTCGACTCACCCCAGCTATCTCCAAAATTTTCGATGGAATATTCACTGTCCACCCTTCCCGACGAATTGCAGAAAGTCTGCTGGAGTTGTAAGGCGATCTTGCAGTCCTTAGATATGGATCTAAAAGCTGCTGAGGCTCAGAGAGTGTAAAGCACCAGGGGCGGTATTATGGCACACTTATACTGAAAAACGCAGCAGGTGAGTGCATTCAACCATCAGCAGTGCTAATGAGGTCATCATTAGAATTCAAGGGTTATTCTCTTGGACTAGAGAAGTGCCAATATCTCTCCAGTCCATGGGGTAGGAGCAAATTATAAAATACTTGAAATACGTAGGGAGATGTACTGAGAAATGAAAACAAGTGCTGTTATATATTATTAATCAATTAGCAATTAACTAGTAACAAGATAATTAATTATTCATTTTCCACTTCTATTATTCACAGAAAAAAATTCAACCAATAAGGAATAACAAGCTAAAGCGCCTGAAATATAATACTGTAGTTTCAGCAATACCTCCATGGTAAAACAGTGATTATTTTTAACTATCAAAATGCATTTATTATGTAGGGTGTTACATAAAATACCAACTGTACTAACTTGATCGATTCAGGACCTGAAAATAAAGAAAGTTCGTGTAAATCTGTTTGATTCTAAACGGTCAGGGAGCTATAGCTATTTGAATTTTTAAAAAATATCTCTGAAGTTTAAAATGGTAACAGTAACAAAATAAGAATAAAACAAACGCTTCTTTAACTATAATAGCACTACTTCTTTAATAAATCTTTAATACTTTTTTGAATATTTCTTCTACTTTAATAAATAGCGCTACCTCATGAAGAGAACATAAAAAAGCGAGCTTTTTTTTTCCTGGTTGTTTTCAGAAATTAAAAAGATTAAAGAAAGTTCAACAATTTTGGAAAGGGGCAAGCACACTCATATGGGCGCCCTTGTACTAATTATCGATGATGACAGTAATCTCCTTTTCCTTGTTCTCAACATTGTATTTATGTCATCATCTCTTGAGATACAAAAACTCGTCGACGTTCAGCTTATTAACTTACCGTGTCTCAATTAGCAGTGTGGCACGTGCGAAGGAAGCATCCCCTTTCAATAATTTTACTTAATCAGGGCTAAAGAGTATTAATAACGTATTTAAGTGCCAAAGAAACTAAGGCTTAAGGCGTCATTAAGTATACCATGTCTGTAAATTGTGTTTTCTGTAATCGATTTATCTGTTCGTTGGACGAAAAACCCAATTTTCCGGAAGAAAAAAAAACCGCGAACCCTCGCTTGAGACAAAACTTCCACACATCGTTAAAGGGATTCGAACCCAGGCCACTGTGCTACTAGCGATGATCTCAATGGAGGAGAAACAAAGAAATTTTAATTACATAAAAAACAACAACTACTAAAATTATTGAATATCAAAGAAATCCAAAGGCAGGTGATCCAATTTACGAATCACACGATGGTTACAAGCCCAAGAAGCAGAGAACTATGATTGATAGATTGGGCTAACATACGAACTGGGGTTCCCCAAGGATTGGTACTGGGACCATTGTTGTTTTTGATTTTCTGAACCATGTTTTAGGGAAAGTGGTTAATGATCAGCCCCAAACAGAACTTCTTTAGGATGATTTAGATAGACTTTAGGGTTGGTCAGAAAAGTGGCTGTTGTGTCTTAATGCAATGCGAGGTCTTACCCTTGGGGAATAGCAATCCAAAATTAATTTATACTCTTGACAGAGTTGAATAATAGAAGAAAGAGATTTGGGAGTTACGATGCGGGCGAACATGAAGTTCCCCGAGCAGTGTAGGCAGGCAGCACGTGAGGCCCATGGGTTCTATCGATGATTTATCGACCATTTGCTTGTAGAGATAGGGAGTTTATAATCCCACTGTATAAGGTAATTGCAAGATCGCGTTTGGTATCAAAGTACGGAGATCACACCTAAAGAAAAAAAAACATGGAGCTTCGCGAAAAAATCCAAAACGTGAGATCCACAAGAGGATGCCCATAAGAGGAAAGACTTAGAAAGTGTGTGCGACAATGTATGGTAACTAGGCACTTTAGAGGAGGACCTGTTGCGGTCTCTATCTGGTTTCGAGAGGAGGTAATAAAATGAACGAAGTTGAAATTTTCAGTGTTATGAATGATACCAAACTAGCAGTCATAAATTCAAAGTATCTGCGGAGGAAATTCAGAGTGGACTATGGGAAGTTTTCTTTTGTCCAGTGAGTTTGTGCAATAATTTAGGCCTAAATGGATGTCAGTTGTTGTTGTTTGGTTTTTAGGAACATTAGCAACTAAGGCCATATTGCTCCGGGATATGCGGTGGTCATTCACTGACCTTTCCTCATCCTCCGTATTTGGTGGTGACGGGCTCGAACCCCGGTCTAATCAAGAAGCGTGTGCTACGCACTGCTGCTCCTTCCCACCTGGCTACGGAGGCGCCTATGGATGTCAGATGAACTAATGAGACATATGGCAGAGAAGAAAAATGCATGGGATACATATAAATTAATGGGTGACATGGAAGCCTATGATAGATATAAGCTGGTCTATAAACAAGTCACAAAGGAGATTAGGCAGGCAAAGGCAGATTATGAGAAATCCTTGGCAAAGGATGCAAAGAAAAACAGAAAAGAGTTCTTTACCTATTTAAACTCAAGAAGGAAAGGGATGAATCAGATTGGTCCACTGGATGTTGATGGTTCAACAGTTGAGGATCCTGCTCAGGTGGCTAACAATCTAAACGAGTATTTTGCATCTACATTCACACATGAGGAGTTATACAGGAAGGGGCATGCCAGAGGTGAAGTAAACTCTGGCAGTGAGCTGGACGATTTTGTAATAACTGAGAGGAAAGTGGAGGAGAAATTATTAAGGATAAACATAAAAAAGGTATCCGGGGTGGATGGGATCTATCCAATTATATTAAAGGAGGCAGCAAATGAAGTAAACAAACCCTTAGCCATAATTATGAGAGCTTCGTTGGACTCAGGGGAGGTACCCATAAACTGAAGATGTGCAAATGTGACCCCAATTCACAAATGAGGACAAAGGTTGACACAAGTAATTATAGACCTGTGAGTTTAACTTCTGTTCCAGGAAAAATAATGGAGGCACTGGTTAAAGAAGCACTGCAGGATCATCTAGACAAGACTTCAGTTATAGCTCGGACACAGCATGGTTTTGTTAAGGGAAAGTCTTGCCTGACCAATTTGATTGGATACTATGATGCAGTCACAAAAGAACTGGATGCAGGGAATAACTTTGATATTATATATTTGGGTCTTAGAAAGGCTTTTGATACTGTTGCACATGGAAGACTGCTGCACAAATTTGAGCAGTGTCGCATTGGAGGCAAATTGCTGCTATGGATAAGAGGACGGTTGAGTGGGAGAAGACAGAGAGGAAAGTGGTAATCAATGGACACTGCTCATCGGGGACTAATGTTATTAGTGGAGTTCCTCATAGCCTGGATTTGGACCCAATAATGAAAACAATAATGGACCCAACCTCAGTGTTGGGTCCATTATTGTTTTCTGTATTTATAAATGATATTGATGATGGTATATCAAGCTTAATGTCCAAGTTTGCAGACGATACAAAGGTTGGCAGGGTTGTTAATGACACTACTGACGCTATGCTGCTGCAACAGGATCTGGAAAGGTTGAGCTGATGGGCTGAGAGATGGCAAATGTAAAGTACTACATATGGGAACAGTAACCCCAGAGCAACGTATCAACTCTGTGGTACTACACTGACAGTGGTAGAGAATGAAAAGGACCTGGGGGCAATTGTGCAGGCAGATATGAAGTTCTCTGACAGTGCAGACGGGCTGCAAGGGTATCTCATGGTGTCTTGTCAACGATATACAGGAATTTTTCTAAGGTATAAGGAGGTGATTATTCCCTTGTATAAGGCAATGGTTAGGCCACACCTTCAGTACTGTATACAGGTCTGGAGGCCTCATTTCAAGAAGGATGTAGAGCTGCTGGAACGAGTACAGAGAAGGGCAACAAGATTAGTGAATGGAACAAAGGGTTGACTTTCTCTTACGAAGAAAGGCTTAAGTTTTGCAAATTACAGTGTCTGGAGACCAGGCACCGGCGAGGTTATCTGATAGAGGTGTATAAAGCCTTGAATGGTTTGAGCATGCTCAATGCCGATGGGATTCTTCCTCTAGCTCAGAATAATCACCTGAGAGGGCATAAATAGAAATTGAGGAAAGACAGATGCAGGATAGATGTGCGGAAATTTGACTTTAGCCAGCGGGTGAGTGGTTGGTTGATGGAACAGACTTCCATCCCTTGTTGTGGAAGTTGATAGCCTAAATAAATTTAAGGCTCAGCTGGACACGTATATCGAACGAGCGGAGGGGTGAAATGGGAGTTTTTTTTTTTTTGGCTGATGCTGCATAAGCTTGCTTTCTTGCATCATATGCATCTACTAATGCTAATGCTGATGCTAACATGGGGGAAGCACAAATCTGTCGTTTCTTCGGCGGACATCCAATTGCAGATTTCTCTAATATCTTGGCAAATTTAAAGAAATTGCTAGAAGACTCGGTCGTTTAACTTATTGGAAGAGAGGATATTGCTGCTTGCCAGGGTACACAAATCATTTGAAAAATCGCTTTTCTCTTCTTTTGTAGTACACGGTTTGGTTAAAGAAATTTTTCTTGATTTCCTTTGCTTGGCCATAATTCGCGATGCTGTTTTCACATGTTGGTCGATCTGGAATTTTTTTTTTTTGCATGGAAGTTCTTTAAGCAAACAACACAGTACCCAATAGTGCCATACCTAGTAATATCTTTTCCGTTGTTGGCCATCTATGATTCCATACAGAGTTTTGTGACAGATTTAAGTTTTGTATCGATGAAGTCGATAGCATGAGAACCAATAGCATTAAAACAATCCCCACGCCGATTTGAGAAACTTTGCCACGCTCAGTGGCAAAGTTTATCCCACACTAATTTAATTTCAATACAGTGACTTGTTAAGTAGTTCGAGATCAACATTTGAAAAAATGATAAAACTAAGGAAAGTATCAGTATTTGCTTGCAATATTTGTGTTATATGCATTAAAGACTACAATGGCCACAATATGCATTTGCAGATGCACATATGCAATTCTATTAAATCCAAAGACTAGTCATTAGTAATTTCAAAACTTGTAGTGTGTCAATGAACAATGTTAATTGAACAATATCTCCTTGAAAAATAGTTTCTAAACCTTTTTAATAGTGAAATTTCCTTTTGAGAACTTTTTTACCTTTTTAAGAAATTGCCAGACTTTCGCAAAAGAAATTTTCCAAAGATCAACCCTCAAGATTTCGAACTTCAGCTCTTAGCAGAACTTTATTCCTGGACTTTAGTAATAAACCCACACTGGAAATAATGACGCTATGTATCCCTAACTTTTTTTTGTCTAATGAATGCACAGAACAAGAAAGTTTTGGTGGAACCTTGAGTTATTGAAGTCGCAACAAAACACGGAGTAGAAACGTTCTAGATTACAGACATGTTCGCACTACATCAGGAAAACTACCCGCAATAAAAAATTCTGAAAAACAAAATTATTACAAATCATATATTAGTCGATCAATTCAAATGCATTTTAACTTTTTCTTCACTCAATGGAAAGTAGAAAAAGATCTATCTAGATGTCGTTCTAGATTACCTATGCTGAGATACACTAATAATTCGGCATCTGTAGCAGAAAAGTCTCGCCCAAAAAGGTCTGAGCTGAAATCCTAACAGTGAAGGAATTCTTACAGGTCTTTCGGACAATTACACCATGAAATTGTCTGAACGCATTCCAAATACGGAAAAAACCAAACTATTGTATTAGGGTAACCCGATATTATCTTACATATACCCATGTGTACTGTGTCTGTAAATTGCGTGTGTGTTCTCTGGTCGATTTGCCTGTTTTGCTGGACGAAAAAAACCTTGCTATCTACGCCAGAGGCCGACTAACTCAGCCAATGAGTGAAAAATGCCCATTAAAGTTTCTCGCATCATCGATGGAATTCGAACCCGAGCCTTTACCACCCGGTGTGGGGAGGACGGTGACAATACCACTGTTCTACCCGCGCAGACTCTAAATACGCTCACCTGAAAGTCAACTTTTTTTTTTTTTTTTTTTTTTTTTGATAATCGTTGTGGAGAGTTGCAGACCAGCTGTGTTTCAATAGCATACTGTGTTATCCACCGCCCAATGAAAAGAGGCAAAATTCTAATAATGCTAGAAGGTCAAGATCATTTCTCTGAAAAGGCGAGATTTTGACCTTCTACTGTATTAGTCACACTAAGGCAACCGAAGCAAAATGCAGTATGAACTAAGAACAAAAAAAGAGGTAGATTAGACTCTCTAATAAGTGGTTTGTAAGAAAAGAAAAACAAAAGATACATGATTCTCCTTACCAATAAATCAGCAGGACGACTTTTATTACCAGATTATTTAGAAGTAAACCGTCTTGCTTGCCGACGTTTTTACTAGCAAGATATTGCGGCTAATAATAGACATTTATAGGCTGAGAATCAATGAAACATACCTGAACAGGAAAAGACCCCAGATACACACATTATTAAACTCTTTGTGTCTGAATGCCATCTAGACGCAGCCCTGACAAGGTAAATCACTATTGCAATACTTTAATAAAGCCTTCTTAATAACGTTCTCATTTTTGACTTGGTTGCCTCATTGTTGATTTTGCTAAAATCATGGTAGTACATACTAAGAAGATGGAGCCCCTTGTCACCACAGAGACAGGAATGGGAAGTGAGAAGAAAACGTTCTTCAGAGTAAGCTTCATGGTAATTAGCTTCATGAGGAGTCAATATATCGTGTATAAAATTTGTGTATTTTGTCATCGGTTTGTTTGTTTGCAGGATGAAAAACCCAAGTTTCCGGGAGAAAAAACGATCACGGTACTTAAAGCCAATCAAACTTACTCCCATTTACACATGACGTTGTTGTTGTAGGGTTTTAAGAGCATTAGCGACTAAGGCAATTTTGCACGGTGTATATTGTCTGTGAATTGCTTGCTACACAGGATCAGCCGGCGACGGGAACTGAAGAATAAAACCAGGTATTTCTGCAATATTTGCAAATTGCAGAAATACCTGGTTTTAGCAATATTTGCAAATATACAAAACCCTTATTACATGTGGCTGAGAGAATTGTCTTAAATCAGTTCTGTCTGATGCATTTACAAGACTTCAAGAACGTGTTAAGAGACAATTCGTGGATAGCACAGTTGGTATAATCACCATCCTCACAACAGAGGGTGGAAAAGATCTGAATTCGAATTCCGTCAGTGAGGCTATGAATTTTTATGGGTCTTTTTCACAACGTAGCTGAGTTAGTCGATCTCAGACGAGGGTAAGATGGTTTTTTCTCTGGGAAACTCCAGTTTTTTGTCCAGCAAACAGCAATTCAATCACAGAACGAACGCAATTTACAGTCATATTATGTGGCGCAATATGGCCTAAGTTGCTAATGAGCCTAAAACCCTTCAACAACTAACTAACCAACTACTGAAAACAGTAATCTAAGGAAAACAAAAATAGCAATCAGGCAGATCATCTTATTTAGCATGTAATTCCAAGCGACCAAGGCAGAAACGGCTATGGAAGTTAACTCGAAGATTTTGTGAAGAGGCAACATCAAGTGGTGACTTGAGATATTAACTGTTGATGAGTCAAAGATAAACAGAGTTACTTAACTGTTAGGAAAGTTAGAAACAGAAATGAGATGACGGATAGTTCAGGCAAACGATGAAGCCTGACGTAGCTGAGTGTTTCAAGAGCCAAAGTACAGTAGCAATGCTCTTTGAGTGTCCATGGTTCAAGTGCATGACTGCTAAATAAGATTAGCTATTGTTTTCATGTTTTATGGTAAACTACACCGATCTGGTGGTTATACCGGAGTAAAAACAAGAAATTTTTTTGAATCGAGAATTTATAATCATAGATATTGTGTTTTGGTAGAAAACAAGGGTTCTTTGTGTGTACTTTATATCGGCAAGACCACATCTCAAAACGAAATGATTATGTTATGGTTGATTTGCACGTTCATCAATCTATGGGACGGGGGTGGATAATATTTTCATTAGTAACAAAGCATGCGGGTTATGCAAGCCTAAGGGGTTATGCAAAGAACCAAAGAGTAGGATATGAGAAAGTCGTGGCAAGAATTCCACAAGGCATTTGAGGAAGTGTAGCTACAGATTTGCCCATTCTTCCATCAAGATTAGTCAGCTGCTGTATTGTGGTCGGTAGAGAACTGTGAAGCCCAATTGTCCTTTCCAACATATCCCAGACATTCTCGATTTGATTCAGAACTGGAGAATTAGTCGGCTAGGGTAGATGCTGGAAATGCTCATCGAACCATTCAGATACAATTTTTGCATTATCATCTTGAAAGAATCCATCGTAAAATGAAGCATTACAGGTGAAGCTGGCTCGATACGACAGAAAAAATTTATCGGAGGTAACACATACCATGATACCACTTCCAGCCACTTGAGTTTTAGACGCGTAATAGTCTGGATACATGGCTCATGAGGTTCACGACACACTTTCACCCTACTATTGCTGCAAAAAAGTATAAAATCGAGACTCGTAAGACCACATGATCTTTTCAACTATCCCAGTTGAAAAGATCATGTTGAGGAAACATGATCTTTTCAACTGAGGAAAGAAACGGCATTCGTATAGGCATACGACTACCAAATCCCAGATTCTTCAACTCCCGCCACATGGTTCAGTTGAAAAAGGATCTTTCTTCGGCCAAATGAAATTTTTCTTCCTTTTAGAGCTGCATTCTGCTTCTTCCACTCATTGTACAGTGACGTACAAAAAAACTGCATCACTTGTGAATTTTGCAAATAATGTGTTTTGCGCTGCATTGTGGAACTGGGATTATGGGAGAAATGCATTTGTTAGATAGGATACATATCTCTGTGAATGAACTCCAATTAAAAGACTCCACCTGATATACCTAATCGCCATAAATATCTTCCCAAAGGGTAAAATGCGCAATTAATGGAAATATAAGAAATCATGCAAATGGCAAACATGACAACCAAACATACATTTTATTGCACTTACATGTAAAAACTGAAATGACAAGTTAACGTAATAGTATTATGTACTGTAATTCAGCAAAACAAGTCCTCAATATTTTGTTGTTCCTCCTGGAGCTGCAATTACAGCCTTGCAACGATCTGGCATAGAGTTAATCAACTTCTGGATATACGGTTGCCCAATTTCGTGGTACCTCACCCTTACATGCTCTCCTGCAGCAGAATCTTACTTGCTGGCTTCTTCTGAGCAATTTTAGACGACATTATGTATCAGCAATTTTCAATAGGGTTCAAATCTGAACAGCGTTGGACTGCCGGGCCAGTCCAACACTGTAATGCCAGCATTTCTGAGGTATGACTGCACCTTAAGGGAGAAAAACGAGGTGTACGTGTATGTTTTGACCCTTGTGAGACAAGAAGACAAACTCATCATTAAATCTAAATAGCATAAAACTTACCAATTTTGCTGCTGTGTGGCAAGGTGCTGAGTTCTGTTGAAAAATACAGATTTGCACATCTGTGTGGTGATCGCTAAAAACGGGTTTCAGGCACTCCTCCAAGATAACAGTGTAGGTTTTTGCATTCACCGTTCAGTTAATAAACTTAATTCGCCCCACCCCTTTGCTTTTTATGCATCTCCAGACCATCTGACCGGGGGGCGGAGAACGTTACAGTCGGTGTTAAGCAGTCAGGATGGTATGCCTCCGATTTTCGTCTTCTGACATATCGCTTCCCAACAGAGCCATGCAGGTTGAATTTCGATTCGTCAGAAAAGATGACGGTGTCCCATTGCTCTTTTGTCCATGAAACATGCGTTTTAGCCCAAGCAAGTCGCTTCTTCCTCATTTGTTGGGTCAACAAAGGCTTCTTCTTGGACCGATAGGCATGCAGACCACATTCCGAAAGTCGTCTTTGGATAGTTCGTGCACTTGTTTCAACACCAGAGGCCATCTCAAAGTCCAGTTTTAGATCAGGAGCACTAGCATGGCGATTACTAAGGCATAGAGGTTTCAGATATCGATCTTGGGAAGGCACTCTATTACGGCCTGATCCAGGAATTCTCTTCACATCACTGGTTTCACGCTTTAATTTCAACACCCGGGATACTGTTAACTGGTGGCAGCCTATTTTATCAGCGATAGCAATCGTAGAAAGCCCTTCCTGGGATAGAGCAACAGCTACACTTATTTCTTGGTGTCAACTGAACATATGGAGCCATGCTCACACCTTCTCAAAACAGGATAGCAATGAGCGTGTATACCCTTCCAACCCCGTATTTATAGAAACGGCTGATGCAATACCTTGAAATTACCGTCTGATGCAATAGAACCGTTATCTGACGCAATACCTTTGCTTTGCGACAAAGAAAATGACTGTAATCAAACACTATCTTATATGTTTCACTACAAACGTTACTTTTTTTTAAGGTGATGCAGTTTTTTTGTCCGCCACTGTACACTTTTGGGATGGTTGATTTCGACACATGATTTCCTTTATTTTCCCAATTGTGGCTACTGCTAAACGTACTCCAACAATAGCACCTTTCTGAAAATCGGAATGATCACCTGTCTTCCTCATGATCAGGTCGAGTAAGAAGCTCCTGAAAAACGTACGGTATTTATCTGATACCAAGGAATCTATGATCATACCATATGACAACTTTCATTTGCACGGTACCTTTAATTATCAGTTGACCCTAATTACCAAAGGTTTCCAATTTTTTGGCCCCTGAGTATATACCTCAATTATAATAATGTTTGTCATATTATCATACTGTCATTTTATATATTCAATACATTTGTTGTCCACACGTTAAAAAGAAAGTAACTCGGTCTGTAAGACTATCATACAATCACACAGAAAATAAAATAATTATAATTTAAGCAGACATACTTCCCTCCCCCAAAACCCTAACTGTGTTTTTGCACGCTTTTAGCATCGCTGCCACCTACCAGGCAACAAATGTGTTTGTGTGAAGTAAACATTTTAATGCCTTTGTTTAGTCTCATTTTGTAGTCTGGGTATTCCAGAAAACATGTTCACTAAAAAGAGAGAGCATTTGGCACTAGTTAGTGATCTTAGCAAACAGTCCCAAATTGTCCTTTTTCTTGGTAAAATGTTATTGACCTTGAGGGAAGAACCTTGAAGAAGACTTATTTCATCGTAGTGACGTACAATATTTTAAATTATTTTATTAAGAATGTAGAATTTTGTATAAACGTAGAGATTACACAACACAACACAACAAACAATGCATGAACTCTGTAAATTGAATTCTGTTTGCATTTTTAGTAACAGCTACTAGTGGCATCTATCGGGTGAGAAGAAAACTACACTAACTAACGATTTTAATATTCTGATATTTATTAATAAAAAAAAAAGATAATGATTGAAATTTTAATAAACAAACAAGTCGGAAATGTTGGAAACATTAGTTTTAAAAAATTATTTTAAGTTTCTTTTCATTTGTACTCATTTTCTGAAAGTTTGAACACCAAAGTAAATTTAACTTATGATTCGGAAGCCGATGGGAGCGCCACCTACCGGGAATAATGTCATATTTCTCCCCAGCCCCCCCCTTCTCGACATCGCACTGTTATTGACAATCGGCAACCTGCCGCCAAACCTCACTAAACTGGGTTAAATACGTACTGCCCAGGTTCATTCAAGTGCAAGTAGCACGCGAGGTGATTACGTCATGGAACGCTGCTATATGTGTCTTGTTAGATACACGCAGCTGCCAAGTAGGTTCGAAGAAACGGATGGAGGGGGGGATTAAAAAGAAGAGAGGGAAAGAGGAGGAGGATGGCAAACGAAAATAATAAAGATAAAATATATAAGTAACCGCTGTCCAAGGGTGGTTTTCGAGATGTGATTTGAGGTGTCTCCAAAAAGGCTTTTACTGTTTACATATATTTGTAATATACACTAAGTATCCTTTTTATTAGGTACACCATAAGATCGGTAAGTTAAACTCACGCATAATAATAAAACTGACTCTGGATTCTTATTGAGCCTGATGACGGGTATCAATAAAGAATCCAGAAACGTTACCAGTTAAGCAGTCCTGTTTAGCTAGACATTAACGATTGATAATTAGGTGGAAGTTTCAAGATAGTACAAGAGTTGGTGATTGCCACTTTTTTTTTCGAATATATCTAATAAGCTACATAAATATTTTGTATCAACTTTGCACACGAACACGTTTTACAAACTAATTGACAATTTTTAGGGTGCATTTAGGATGAATGTCATCCTCAGAGAGCCACTATTGAACCCCCAGTGAATTGAACAATGTCCCTTCAGGCTATCACTTTTAGAAAGAACAATGCGCCACCACGCGTCCGTTTTATTTGTTATATTAGTAAAAAGAATTCTCCATTAACTGTACCGTGTTTCCAACGCTTTGAATTCAAGGTCTCCACGTGATTGGTGACCTTCAAATCACCGTGAAATCCCTTCGCCAACCTGTCTGCTATACAGCTAACTAAACCTCCGTGCATCGCAACTGTATTGACCAGTTTGAAGAGAGAGAGAGAGTGTCGCATGATGTAGGTGTCCGCAGAGAATGGATAGCCTTGCGTGAGCCACCCAGGCGACATCTTTCTTTCTCTCAAGAAAGTATAGAGAACTGGTTAAAACCACCACTATTTCTATCTCTGAGTTGTCATGACGACGTCTTCTCAAGGACAGTAGACATGTCCTTGAAACTACCAAGTTTGTCCACAACGAGTCATGCGCGTTAACCCAAAGCCCACACTGATTGTTCTATGTATCATGAATACCTGAAGTTCCAATATTTTCCCCTTAGAAACCCCATTATTAATTACCGGTATTTCTGTTTAAAAGTACAAAAATGCACTTGGGATTACAGATACACAGTAAAATCTACACAGGAGTAATAAAGATGGATAGATAAATATTGATGGTGACACAGTAGCCTAAATTGAGAGCTCCAGTCTTCTTTGCTGATACCAGAGAAATCTTCCTCTCTATAACTTACAGTTTTATCTAATTAATATTCTGAGTTTTTTCCAACTCATATATGCACTGTGGTTAAAGGATGAACTTTTGAAGCGAGCCCGTCACTGTCTTTTTCAGCTCCTCAGCACTCTAAAAGTGGTTTACACAAAGATATCTTTTCATATGTCCAATAGAAAAAAATTGAAGAGTGCCAAGTCCGCGCTATAGGCAGGAGAAGGCAAACTCACCACCCTAGGTCTATTTTCATCTGAGTCAGGACAGTATGGCTGGGCATTATCGCGGTGTAATGTGATTTGACCTTTTTTGATAGGTCTGGACATACTCGCACCAAAAAAGACAAATCCATTGATGAATTACTAAAACATTAATGAAAATATATGACGGGAGATGGCGCTACTAGATCTGTTTTGTTACCGAGACAGCACCTGTTACAGTAACACGTACAAAAATCGATAATTCCCACAAAAGATACTGTGCCAGTGGCTAATGTAGTTCGGTTGCAGAGGGCAGCACATGCACCTATCAAATTAATGGAGAGTTTGACAGCGAAATGGTCTGCTGACCTTGAAAAATTCCATTGAGAATGGCCGTTTTTTAGATGGGTGTTGAAACGAACAATATAGGTCACCCATGTCTTGTATTGTTCCACTATGTACACGCGCATATTGGGGATTCGCTGTCTCGTGATCATAGGCATCACGCTATCCTCTACGTGCGGCAGCCGATAAAGCACCCGTGTAGGTAGCAAACGACCTTCACAATTGCCAGCAAGGAGAGATGGCCTTAGTGTAGCTAGGATGACAGTGTCGCGCTATCGATCGATAGGATCTAGGGGTGAACGACTGTATAACCAGCCACTGGTTGCTGGCGGTTCGCTCTCAAGGTCACACACTGTTGCGCAGATCGGAATCGTAAACCTGCTATGATTTCCGTTTGCTAAGCCACATCGCAAAGCTTTTCTCTTTTTTATTCTGATGGAGAGAAAGAGATGGGATAGAGAGCAGCTGATTTTCAGTTCGATGAAGTGTAGCTGCTGACACAATTCATTTTCGTTTATTGTATTATGTTGGTGTGTTAAACGCCAAAGTAACTAAGGCCATGAGGCGTCGATATACCTTTCTCTCACCCACGTAAGACATGGAATTTTTGTACTACGGTCCAACTGAAAAGAAAAAACCCACGAATGAATAAAACTATTTTTTTCGGATCTGTTAAGTACCAGAGACTTAATGAGGCTCCAGAGGAGACTGTAACCCTCCACTTCAGATCCAATCAAACTCCGAATCGAATTAAGACCTTTTTGGGTTCATGACAAGTGTTATAACCACTCAACTGTCATGGGAACTTCAGACAAATGATAACTTCAGATTTAAATTCAAATAAAGGCCTTGCATTGATTACATAAAAAGATTTTTTAACTGTTTGAACAGCCCTCTCCCATAACTAATCGGAATACTCCAAAGCTAAGGATATGAGGTATCGATACATTGTGTCTATAATTGGGTGTATTCTTCGGTCAGTTTGCTGTCTGGCGGGACCTTTCTGGCTAATGGTTCAAGAGATTTAATGACAGTTTGATACCCACATTCGGACACTACGGATAAACTACTAGCAACAGCCACTAGAGGACTATCTCTTTCAACAATATTGAGAATGGATATGGCACCAGCACCACTCAAACTACCGCCGTTTTATAAAGACGCACTGTACCGCTGGAAAAAGCTAAACCCTCATCATACTCTTGAGAGAACATCCCTTCCCGGAATACTTTCAGAACCACTCTTCTACAATAAAAGAATAATAGACCCTGCAAATGATGATATTCTCTTCTTTCCTACGTGGAGCTGGGCAGGAATAAGAACCATAGGCGACCTCCTGCCTTGAATGGAAAGGATCAGAAGACTTGCCCGTTAAAACCATGAATGCAAAGCAGCAACACAGACATCTAAAATCATCGATCACACAAGCTCTTCCAGACATCACTACAGCTAAAGGGATTGGAAATGTAACCGGATCCTCACCTACACCAAACTTCGTCATCACATCACCAAAAGACACGGTACTTCTGACTCCTGCACCCTCCAAAAAATGTCTATCAACTAATCATGTCTCGCCATACAGCCACGATTTTCCCGTCATCCACCTGCCAAACTGTCCCCGTACTCCTTTCCACTCACCACAAGCCACCATCTAACTTTCAGTGGAACCTTCCATACAGGACTAAATGTTCTAAATTGGACGCAGACATCCAGTGGAGACTGTGGCACAACCCCAGTCAAGCTACAAATCTTCGGGTTACGCACCTCAAACTACTGCCTCTTCTGCGCCACTTCAGGTACCCTGGAACACACATACCTGGCGTGCCACGTGAACAAGGAACTGGTCAAATACGCTTTGGATGCAGCAAAGCTTGCCTGCAGCCACGCCCAAACTCCGGAGGGCTACTGGTACCTGTTTCACTCTGAGCAGACAGTACACGCCACGTGCACCTTCCTATCCATTGCTACCAAGGCCGTCATTTACAACTTCTATTTGAAGCACACACAAGAAGCAGTGACGACGTGCCTCCTGTCGACACATCGGCGCAACATCTGAAGAGGAGCCTGCGGAAGAAGTTGCAGAGCAGACTTCTACTCGAATTCCACTGCAAAAGACCAGAAACTGTGGATCATCTTAACAGCGAATGGAACAGTGGCGATCACCTCTTCATCATCGACACTGAACAGTCCATCACCTTCAACATGTGAGACTGATCCAATGCCAAGAAATTGGTTTTCTTAGTTCCTGAAATTGAAACGTTGAAACGTTTGTATTTCTTTCTAAAAAGTTTCTTTATTTTTCTTTTCTTTTTTTTTTGCTTTTATACATAGAATGTAAATAGTTGTTGTTGAAAATGTATCTACTGTTCACGTTTAAATAAAAAATAAAAATAATGACAGTTTGAAAATACAACAAAAATCGTTCAAGGCTCTTGCGGCAGGCCAAGGCGCCGTGTCACTCTCTTTGGGAATGTCCTATCGACTTCGCCCTTGACGCACGTGCCGACTGGTAGTACTGTACATGTCACGAATGTTACCAGAGATTAATGCGTCATAGGGACAGGGTACGTCACTGGTGTGCTTCAGTTGGTTAAACTTTAGTTAACAAAACGAAACGGTAGGAAGTTTGCATAACTGCTCAAACAGTGAATGCAAATCCGTTAGTAGATATTTGATATGTGACAGAAAAATAACATCATCACTATACTTTATTATGTGGGGTGAATGAACTTTTCATTAGTTTTAAAAGGGTTAAACGTGCTATGATCTAATATATGATTTGTAAAATCAGTCTGTCTGTTTTCAATCTCTTGAAACCAAACTTTGAATTTGGAATGCAAAGTTTTCACCTAAGAAATCAAAATTTTAGAAATCCAAACATAAGACTCCTGTGTAGAAACCTAATATTTAGATCCAACCATAAGGCTTCTATCAGCTGATCTTTTATAGGGATCGAACATAAGGTCCCGAACCTACAGAGTCTTTTATACTATTATCTGACTGTTCCCTTTTGTTTTTATTTTATTACCATAGGCAGCTATAAGTCTTAATATCAAATTCATATCCCTTTTCTGAAACTTCCTCTTGAGCCGGAGTTAAGCTCTGGTCACCTGAGGCGAGAATGTCAAGGTAACATTTCTGAAAGGCTGGAATTAATCTAATTCTGGAGGGCGCCTCCGGATTCGATGTAACGATCCCTATTTATACGACTCACACTGAACCTTGATGTATTCTTTTGTTGTAATTCAGAAAATATTATCCTACTCCCTTATCTCTGTCATGAAATAATTGCTTCCATTGGCTGTTATTGACTCTTTCTCCTTCAAACAAAGCATCCCCAGAGAAAACTAATTTCTTTCATTAGGATGCTGCTGAATGTTACGTTTCAAATTACAATCAATGCTTGTATTATTCATATGATAAAACCTTCTAGTATTCAGCCACTATATTTGTGGATCTGATTTTCGTAAATTTGATGAGGTCAAGAAACCTTTTATGACATTTATCTTGAATTTCTGTACATCGCAATTTTAAAGAAATACTTGTGTAGTAGTAATCGAGCCATATAATGCAAGAAAGCGAGCTTATGTAGCATCAGCCCAAAAAAAAAAAAAAAAAAAAATTCACACATCCATTCCCTCTAAACGTTTGTCCAGTTCCTCCTTAAATTTATTCAACCTATCAACTTCCACAACGTCAGATGGAAGTTTGTTCCAGCAATCAACTACCCGCTAGCTAAAGGAAAATTTCAGCACATCTATTCTATAACTGTCTTTCCTCAATTTGAATTTATGCTCCCTCGAGTTCGTAATCTGAGCAAGAGGCAGAATCCCATCAGAATTGAGCCTGCTCAACCCATTCATGGCCTTATACACCTCAATCAGATCACCTCACAGGTGCCTAGTCTCCAGACGCTGCAATTTGCAGAACTTAAGCCTTTCTTCGTAAGACCACCCCTTCGTTCCACTCACCATTTTTGTTGTCCTTCTGTATTCGCCCTGGAAGCTGTACATCCTTCCTAAAATGAGGCCTCCAGACCTGTACGCAGTACTCGAGGCGTGGCCTGACCATTGCCTTATACAAAGGGATAATCACCTCCTTTTCCCTACTAGCAAAATTCCTGTATATCATTGACAATACCCCATGACCTGCTCTGGCAGCCTGTCTGCACTGCTCAGAAAATTTCATATCTGACTGCACAATTACTCCCAGGTCTTTTTCATTTTCTACCACCCTAAGTGTAGCACCACACAATTGGTACATTTCTCTGGGGTTACTTGGGAACGACAGCTGTTCAAAAGAAGAGACAGAGAACGAAAAATATTAGTTTTGTTGGTGTGGAGTTGAACGATGAACGAGTTGAGGCACGTGTTCGAACTGATGGAATCAAGAAAGATGGAATCACAGATGCCCAGAAGAACGGTGCTCATGAAAACATCTACAGAAAAGACATGCAGCAGAAACTAAACGTCTACGCGACAGCAAGTGGAATGAGTTTCTAAGGTCATTACTTAAATTGGTTTGTTAAGCAATGTGTTTTGGATAAACCACAGAGTTTAAGGGAGGTTCTAAAGGCATCACCACAAATAGAAGAACAATGTTCTATGCGGGGTGGATTGGTAAGAAAATAAGCGAAAGACAAAGCTAAGCTTAGATTTTTTTTTTTAAACAGTGGAAGCATTATGATGTGCTAAGAAAGATTAGAAGCCAAGTTTTCCCAAAAACACGAGTTCTTGTCTATACTATAAACGAGCGGTATTGAAGATAAGCGTGTTTTTTTTTTGTTTTGAGGAGTAAAACGACACTGGATTTTAGCAGGATTAAGATAAGAACACCAGATAAGATATCCAGTGAACGGCATTTAAGGAGCCGAAGGAAAGAAGAGGTTGTAGTTTTGTGCCGTGCATGGTTTTCTTATCTTACTGGAAATCTTATCCATAGGATAAGATTTCCAGTCAATGGAAGACGACGCCACCATTATACAGGTGGAAAAGAGTGGATGAAAAAACTGAACCTTGAGGAATTCTGGCGGTCTGGTGGTTCAGAAGGTCGAATAGAGCGATCAGAGAAGAAATTGGCAACCTAATTTCAAAAAGCAAATGATAACTACTGGGTGAGTTTTTTTGTCGAGAAAACCTTTATGTCAAATCAAATTTTATCAATCTTGTAACTGCAGCAGCTTCGCTAAACTTTTTTCATCGAATTAATTCAAAGGCGAGTAATAGATATAGATAATATTGATGTCCATCAAGGAATTCCATACTGGCGATTATTAATCTAATCCACTTCAAAACCATAAACATTCGCTCTACACAGGGAAGCAGTATTTGGTGATAAACAACGATGATTATACGAGTTAGAGATTAATAGTTTGCAGGCCTATTTGCGTATTGTGCTGGCTGAAAAACCTGGAATAGTTAAGGAATAAACCTGAATTCCTCCACTGAGATAGGCAACCCCAGACTTCTCTAAATGTGCAACGTTCAGCGAAACCACTATAATATCACAAGTTCAACAACACTCTCTGTTTTTAACTAAGCTTTATGGTTTTTAGCCAGGTTATGCGCAAAAGCCACATAGCTTGAAAAAAAAAAAAAAAAAAAATTTAATCTTAAAAGGAAAGATTTAACAAAATAAAAACTGAACTGCTACCCTTCGTTTCAAACAAAAAAGGTCACGTTTATAAGGCTAGACATAATCTCATATATAAGATCACGTTTCTGAATTATGATAGGATTATGGTATTCATTATGATGAGAATGACATGACATCATGTTGTTCCTTGGCATTAGGAATTATGTAGGAAGAAATACATATTTTTCTATTAAAGCAAGGATTTAATAAAAAAAATTTACTTTCACTGCACAAATGTACCTTCATACACTTACATGCATATATTTTCTGTCGATCTTGTCTTCTTGTAGACAAAAAGTCCCTCTTAATTCAGAAATGACTGTCATAAATACCTTGTTTAAAAGAAAATCGGAGAAAAGATATTCAAACAGTATAATTGATAACGCACTTAAAAAAAAAAAATTCTGTTTATATTCTGGCACGACCACGTGGATTAGTGGAGTTTACAACTACTCATTGTGACACGAATACAATCATTACAGATTTCACAATCGCGTTGGCTAGAAACACGGTTAACTGAAATGCGTATACTACTGTACTTTCCCCCCCCCCCCCAACCACTCGGCTACGTGAAGCCATTATTGAAAACAGCAGAGGAAAGTTTAGAAACACAGGTCCAAACTTGAATGAAACTCGGCCATCCTAACTTCAACCAAGAAACTTCTCTTTCGTGTATTTTTTAAATACGTAACCTTTTCTATAACAAATATTTGTACTGAATAAACCGAGTTTCAAAACCTTAAAAAGAAAAAAAAATATACACAATACATGAAAAGTGTTTCAAATTTTCAATGTGAACTAAATTCAGTTTTAGCAGACTACGAAAAACCCTTTCTTGACGTCACTAATGACTTCTTAATTCGCACCTTGTAGGGGGATATCTTCGTGAACCTGCTCTGTGATTTGCATTCACTATTTAATCAGCTCTCAGTACAATCACCGAGTCACGTTTTGTTCACGTGAACCTTTTAAAGCACGCGCCAGTACCGCCCACTTTGACGCACTTATCGCCTGTACATGGCTAATATGAAAGGAAGAGGGTGACCTTAGTTTGATATCATGAATTTTCCTCCCCGTCATGCATGAAAAGCGAAGTCCTATTGATGGAAAATAACATGCATACACGTGAAGGAGAATACGACGTTAGCTAATTTTGAGAAAATGAGGTGTGAAAAGAGTGAAGAGGGGAAAAATAATAATAAAGAAATTTCTCAGGTAAAACATTGAAAACGATATTGACCTTGATTTTTTTTAATGTAATAAAATGTTGCAATGGCGTAAGACTACTTCACTTTTTATAGTTATGAAGACTTCTTGGATAATCCTATCGTAATAATTACCAATTCTACAGTCACCAATTATTAATTAAAAGTTAACATTTAAGTTAATTTACTCTACCAATATGTATCATAACACCCAAACGACCATTTCTCACTTTGAAAACGATATTGACTTTGATTTTTTTTTAATGTAATAAAATGTTGCAATGGCGTAAGACTATTTCACTTTTTATATTTATGAAGACTTCTTGGATAATCCTATCGTAATAATTACCAATTCTACAGTCACCATTTATTAATTAAAAGTTAACATCTAAGTTAATTTACTCTACAAATAATACGTACCATAACACCCAAACGACCATTTCTCAGTTTACAGATTTACATGTACGCCGCCTGGTGGTCATTTATTAAGGAATCCAAATTATTGAAACTAAAATAAATTTATGAATGCGCCACCTGATGGTCATATATTACAGAAGGCAATCTCGAAATTAAAATTATTTTTGTGTGCTCAATCAGGTGATAATATATAATATCTTTTCCAGACTATTTCTCTAGTTTTGTTATACTAATCCAGTTAAGCGAATACAAATTACTGTATTTTCGATTTTAGTTTAGGTATTCAGAACCTGAATAACTACAGTATCTTTAACATATTTTGAATTAATAAATCGACCAATCTTCTAATCGCTCGCTTTTGTATAGTCAGTATTATATATTAATACATTTTGCAGTGCTTCTCATCCTTTTATCATTCATCGACCACTTCAAGCATTCTTCAAGCCACTTATCCATGGTGTTCGGTATACTATACTGAGTATAGGGCTGATATTAAGTGCCTAAAATAAATAATTTATATTAAATTCCTAAAATAATAATAAAACAAAAAATTCCAATCAGGAGGTATTCCTTACATTGTAGGAGATACCTCCTGATTGGGATGATTAAAATTGGACAATTTTAATTTTATTTGTGATTATATTTTATACTTACAATAAAATTTACCTTCCCACGAACCACAGGTTGAGAAGTACTGAGCTACAGTATTTAAAAAAACAGTTTTCATTTTTAAATAAAATCTAAATGAAATGAATTTTCTTCTACTCCAAAAATCAAGCGATCTCGAAGGTACCAAGTGATTTCAAAAACCTCGTAACGCTGTACTTTTACAGGTCACTCTGCTACGGTGTTTCTCTACCAATCTAAATGTGTTTTTAACTTCTTTTTTTTTAAAATGCACTGATATACGTATTTTAATTCAGAAATCTTGAATAAACAACTTTTTTGTTGTGCAGCAATTTAAAATTACTAAGAAACTTGTTTTTCGTCAAGCTTATTTTAAAATAATCCCAAAATAGTGAGCATAACAACATCCTAGAGTGATGAATACAATAAGCACTATTCAAAAGGTGCAATTAGAGAACGAGAGAAGCAACTTTGAAGATAACAGTATGGTATAGGGAGAAGTGTTTGGGGCTTGACTCGCTTCTGTAGACTCTGTACATCCAGCTCTGTTGGAAAACTAGCTGGACTATCAGTAACCTCCACTACATCTGCATCATTACCCTGGCAGCGGTCCAGCAGCATGACAAAGGGCTTTATTACTTCGCTACACGTGCATCTATAGACGCAAGTGGTTGCTTGGTAACAGCAGGTTGGGCTCGTGGATAAACTCTGACCGTCTGGAGAATGGGTCAGTAGCCTTGCTGATGTCTGTCTCCAACTGAAACCACTCGTTGTGGAAGCTTCAAAGAATCTATTTTTAGGTAATATAACTTAATTTTTTTTTTAAATTGATTCTTTTCTACCCGGAAGAATAAATTCCATGAACGCTGAATACATATGCGTTGGAAACACTGGATCATTAAACTGTGGTTTAGTTATAAATCATTGCATTTGCTGAAATTTGACTCGTGACAAAGAAATACGACTCTTCTCTTAACTTCTCTCGTGTATAGAGAGAGAGAAAATATGTATAAAGAAAGAGAAAGGAGTAGATGTGCCGCCGTAGCCTAGTGGTCAGGCGCGCGGGTGCATACATAAGTACACATGCCTTCAGTGACTGCTGAATACGGTTCTGTTTCTTGTATTCTGCCTATCTTGTGAACTCCTCTGATCATTTGGTCGTCCCGGAATATAAACAGAAAATTTATTTATTTAACAGCAGTGCTGGATTAAGGTACTGGCTAGTAGGGCTCTTGCCCGGGGCGCCATTCTTCAAGGGGCGCTAAATTTTACAAATCATGAGAACAATACATATATATCCTTAGTAAAGGGGGCGCCGAAAATTCTTTCTGACACGGTCGCGAAAATACCTTGGTCCGGCACTGTACAGGAACAGAATAAAATCATATTAAAGTATATGTAACATAACATTGACTTTGTCTTCGTCTCCATGCAGATAAAAGAAATTTTTTTTTTTATCTACATGAAAAAATTTAAGACGTATTTTTTTTAAAAAAATAAAAATAATAATTTTTTAAGCAGAATTTAAACTTCATAAAAAAACACGTTATGGTCTTATATCTCACAACCGAAAGAATTGCAACATTTAGCCATTATAATACTAGTACTAATGGCATCATAGAAATAGTAATTTTTCATTTGTTTAGATGAACATTTCATGTTGTAGTAGGGTTCTAAGAGCATCAACGACTAAGGCCATATTGCTCCATATATACTGCCTGTAAATTGCGTGTCTCTGGTCAATTTTCTGTTTGTTGCACGAGAAACCGAGTTTCTGAGAGAAAAAACCATGCTACCATCGCCTGAGACCGATTAACTCAGCCACGTTGGGAAAAGGCCCATCAAAATTTATCACGTCCTCGACGGGACTCGATCTCAGGCCTTTATCACCGGGTGTGGGGGAGGAGGAGGGCGATTCTACCAACTGTGCTACGCACGAGGGCTGTTTAAATGAGACCAGAACTTTGTTGTCTAGGGCTGTTTAGAAGAGACCAAAACTTTGTTGTCTAGGGCTGTTTAGAAGAGTCCAAAACTTTGTTGTCTAGGGTTGTTTATATGACTTTGTTGTCTAGGTCTGTCCCTTCGATGTACTTATAGTTAGTTGAGAATTTCACTCTTTCCAAGCTAATCACAAGTACTGTACATCATTTAAACTTACATATGGACCCACTGTCTTTTCAGGATTTATTGATCTCTCATGAGATGGTCTTTAGAAAACTCCCATATAAAACTGAATAACTTTTGAATAACTCCCATTGAATGACTTTTTTTTTTAATGTTTCGTTAAAACGGTCTATATAAACAAATTGAATGGCACTTGTCATTCAATAAAACTTGAGGTGACACTTGACACTATGAACACTTGAAGTGACATTTGTCACTTCAACTGTTTGCTATGGTCATATTCATTTTGAATTTTCCTTATCTGAGTCATTGGGGGATGTTGACTTTCAACTTCTGGCAGAAACCTGCACACTTCACGTCATTTCAAAATTTCTAGCCTTTAAGGCAAGAGTTCATCACCCTCTGAAATAATAAATGCATTTGTGCAACCTTTCCATAAATAAAACTAATGATTTCATTTGGGTCACAGTTTGACAAGAACTTTTAAGAATTAAATTTTAATCTGTATATTAAATAAATCATTCTTCAATTTTTGGAGACATATCAGAGCAAAGTTAAATAGCTAATACAAGGATCATTCAATCTATCGTCCAAATTTATTTACTTACGGCCTTACCGAATAAGTAAAATTTGCATTTCATGGATTATTACACAATGATTAGGTGATATTAATCTAAAAAATTAAATTCACCATGAGAAATTATTTTATGCTCATGCTGTATTTCTACAATGGCTAGATGACTGCTTTCGGTGTCAACATACGAATATTTGACATCACAATTGAAATCTATATTCTTACGGTTTTCAATGAACTAAATCTCATAAATCTAAGGATTCATTAGAAATATCACCCTTCAGATAAGGAAACTACTACCACTCCGCTAACTACTAACATACTACGATGTATAAATATAGAGTACAGTCAAATAAATGACTGTTATCAAGAAGAAAGGGCTTTATCTCAAACTGGAGGATTAGAACACAACATCTTAGGTGTCATTTAAGTTCTACACGACAAAATACTACATGACAAATAATCAAGGAAGTAATTCTAGGGCTAATGACATATACACAGTTCTACTAAAAGTAATAATAGTAAAAGGAGACTTGTAGTTACGAAAAAAAAAAAAAACATGTACATTCAAAGATATTAATAAAGCTTGTTCCTCACTTTTTGTTTTGGAATGAATCATGGAAGACTTCTATTTTTTTGAAGAAAGTTGGTGATATTATGCTCAAATCTTTCTTCATAGCAGAACCCTCTAACGAAGAGGATCGTCTTACCCTTACCCTAATTCTGCGTTCCTATTCAAATCAAAGACTAAGGACAAAGATATTCAGTCGATTAAATGAAGGAAGGAAGTTTGTGCTGGACACTGCATTGGTCAGATGTTAACCTTTCTAAGCCACGCGTTCACAAAATTTGCTTTCTGATATGGCATGTCGTCGTGTTGCAAGTGTATAGGCTAATTTTATTCCTTAAAACTGTAGCAGTGTATGGCACACAGATTTGTCCAGAAAATCACCGGGAACGCAGTATTCAGTTCCACTCACTGAGGCCAGTGGACTAGTTAATACTACGAGAATACCCAATACCCCCAGATAGTAGGATATTTTCTTCAGTTTTCTAGTATGTGAAAACTGTTGGAATCTTGCTCCGCTTCTGCCTTAAGGCTGTGACTGTTTCGCCCCTGGAACTACGACATCTTGTTCCGGCTCTTAATTTTTCCAAAATGTCTCAAAGGTGCTCAGCTGGATTCGGATCTGTGATCCGGACTGGAAATTGAAGATTCATTACATTATTCTCCTCATGTCACTGTTACACTGCTAATGCTCTATGGCAAGGGGCGTTTTCATGGTGAATTAGATACAGACCCTCTGCAAAGAATTACCTCAATACGAAAATTGTCCAGAATGTCACAATAAAGCTGCATTCATGGTTTCACCAATGAAAACGTGGATCAAGACTAAACAACATAAAAGAAACACTCACTAAAACACCACCACCACCACCAAACCCGGTGTTCATTGCTTGGTAAAACTGAAACTGTTCTTTTGGTACACACTCCCAGTGCGTTCATCTGGTGAATGAAGGGTTAACGCAATAACGCAATTTATCGCTTCATATCACTCCACATCACATCTACACCCGGAGAGGGATGACATATATTGCTGAGTTTCAGAACTTGCGCTGAATTTGTCAGAGTCAGGAGAGGCTTAGGTCGTTTGTTTTTCCTTGAAATTCGAATTTTTTATCCAGGAAACAGGCAGATCGACCAAAAACGCACGCAATTTGAGATATAATATATACGCACAATATGGTTTAATGCGCAGATGCGCCTAATAACCCCTCTTCCCCACCAAAAAATGTTGTTAGGAGACACCTTCTGCTTAGAGCAGTTGCGCGAACATGATAATGTAGTCTATGAAGTAATAACAACTTCTTATAAAATGATCTTGGGCAGGACACATAGCTCGAAGACATGATGATAGATGGACTAAGAAAATAACAGAATGGTACCCAAGAGGAGCTAAGAGAAAAGCTGGAAGACAACAACGGAGATGGACAGATGGAATTCATGAGTTTGTCTGTAGTAAATGGATGACCAATGCACAAAACAGAAGGAACTGGAAAGTTGCTGGAGAGGCCTTCATCCTGCAGTGGATTGAAAATGGCTGATGATGATGATTATTGATGCTACCTATTCCAGTTCTATCAACTGTCTCTCGAGTCAGCTCATTAAGGAAGCCTTTGCCATTTCCTCATACTGTCCACTTCAACGTCCTGCATACTCTGAGAGTTATTAATGATAGTTTATCTGGCTTGAGATAAATGGTCAAGTTATATTTCGTCTTACATTGGCGTACGGCACTTCTTATGAAAGGATGTAGGGCCTTTTTTCAGTCTCTCTCCACCTATCTATCGTTGAATGCGTATGCCTTTTATATCTTGCGTTCAACTGGTGCTTCCACCTACCTATTATGTGACTCCTTGGAATCAACTTTTACCTCTTAGGGGGTAATGTGAATATTCTGAATTGTTAGAGCAGCGACTTAGATCACATTGTACCATATACAGTATATTATGTCTGTAAACTGCGTGAGTTCTGTGGTCAGTTTTCTTGTTTTCTGGATGAAAACCAGAGTTTTCGGGAGAAAAAGCCATGTTACCCTCTCATGAGACCGATAACTCAGTCATGAAAACGGCTCAAAAAAATTTCTCGTATCATTGATGGGATTCGTACTCGGATCTTTTCCACTCTGGGTGTGAAGGACAGTGCCGATATTACTAAAAGTTACTAAATGTAATCAATGTGTTTCTTGATTAATCCCTAAAATAATAATAACCTGCTCGCAGGTTATTATTATTTTAGGGATTAATCAAGAAACACATTGATTACATTTAGTAATATTTTTAAGCATTTTATTCATATTTTTAAAGGTGCATAAGCGTTGCTCCCAATTACTCCAAAATCATTTTGGGAAGGACAGTTGCGACGAAGCCCAGGACTTAAGAGAGTATTTATATATTTATTTATAGAGATTTTTTTTTTTTTAGTAAATTTATGCTGTCGTCATTAGATGGCAGCACATGTATATAAAAATTTATATAAGGGTTACGGGAGTTGAGATAAAGATTATTTACTTCTCGGAAGATTGTAGAATGTTTGCTAATAGTTATCTTCCCAATAATAATCTATTCTTAAAGGTGATGGAAGGTTTCATAGATATCATTTCATAACGTTGCATTATTAATAACGAAAATACTGGTTTAATAATATTATATTCAAATATTGCTATGATAAGACAGTAATTATATTATCGGCAAGTGTACGAAAAATTAATATAATTATATTAAATTATTAATAAAAGGAATGTAATTATTAAATGAAATAAAAATATGACTTTAAGTTTTAAAAACTTTTATTATTATTAAAATCTATGGTTATTTAATTGAACACCAGTTTTTAATTTACATATTTCATTATTTTTAAATATTCCCGGTAGAGGTCGTAACTATTTTTAACTGATTTTTTAATTCTTTTAGTTTCAAAATTTTAATTTAAATCATCAAAAACAATGGCCGCTACACAAAGATTAAAATATCGCAAATCAAAGTTATACATCCATCGATATTTGAGAGATTGGCTGCTTCTTCCTTAAAACGAATTCAAAAAGATCTAAATAATCCAAAAAAGGAAACCGCAGCCATTTTAGTGGAAAGATGCAAAAACGCAGGATCATATTTTGCTGCGTATTTAACGGTGTAAAAACCTCCAACTAACTTTGCCAAAACATGAGCACAGCAAATGCGTCATCAATGCGTCAGGGTTTGAACTTTGAAGAGAGGGCATCGGAGGACATTTCGGCTGGGAATTGACTTGTAAATGATTTATGACTTGGGTACCCTTGCCAAGTTGTCAAATAAGTCATGTGGTACCATAACGGTCATAGTTTGCAGGTGTTTACCCTCCACACCATTGATTAACATAAACAATTTTCAGCAAGAAAATAGATAGGATTAGAAATATATTTCTCACATCTCTACTGTTTAATTAATAACGGATTAAATAATAAGTCAACACTGTCTTGCCAGACGACGAAGCATTTTTCGTCTGTCGCGCGAGGTTAGTGATCACTAACGTCTTCTGCCACTAGAATTTATACAAAGTTTTAGAGTTTATTAGTGTTTAATACAATTAATTATGTACCTGTATGTATATTACAATAAATAAATAACATAACACTGTTTATGACAATATTTTCATTATACGCCATTTTAATAATATACAGTGATCCTAAAAATTGTAGAAAGAAAGCTGAAAAAAATTGATCCGCGTGTACATCACAGACATTTATTTGGCCTACCATTTATAAAGGTTGCCCGCCCTTGATCTAAAATAATAAAAACAAGCACTGGAAGGATTCATGTGAGCAGACGACAACTTTCTGAGTCAGTGTGACCAAACGACAGTTTTCTGAGTCAGTGTGACCAAACGACAGTTTTCTGAGTCAGTGTGAGCAGACGACAGCTTTCTGAGTCAGTGTGACCAAACGACAGCTTTCTAAGTCAGTTACTAAAGATTAAAAATGTATCGTGATTGACTCAAAAATTTATGTTTTTTTTTTTTTTTATCGTGTACCACTTGTTAATTCGCTTAGTTTTGTATTTAAGATTTTATCAAATGATTTGAAATCATTTTAATTTTAAAATCCCCTCTGAAGGCGATTTATTTGTTGAAAGTCAACAGTCGTCCTTTTGACTGAAAAACTGCTTTTTAAGGGGTAATAAATAGTGGGCGTTTTCTTTCTTTCTTTTTTTTTTAATGAATAAATATTTAAACAATTTTATATTAAAAAATAACTTCATTTACACACTTACCAACAGAAATAAAGTAAATGAAGTTATTTTTAATTAAGAAAAATTATGAAAATAGGATTTTCTCCGTATTTTCTATTGTTTTTCTATCTAGCAAGATTTGAACTGCCTGGTAAATGTAATGGTGTTAATGCTCAAGCAGAACGATCATTCCCACGAGTTGCCTTGGTATTGCATTACTTTTAAATGCGAACGGTGACTTTACCACGAGTTGCCTTGGTATTGCATTACTTTTAAATGCGAACGGTGACTTTACCACGAGTTGCCTTGGTATTGCATTACTTCTAAATAAAAAGTGCCTTATTTAGTAAGTTTTAATAATAATAATAATAAGAAATGCCTTTCTTGTAAGAAACGCTATGTGGTGAATACCAGCAAATCATTTAGTCAACGGATGGCTGAGAATCATGTTAAAGATCAAGATTATCGTTTGGACTAGACTGTGGGCTTGTCCCAAATCCACCCAGAAGTTAAATGTCCCAAATCAGCCTTTATTTTACATGGTCTTTCAAAATGTTAGATACTAAAATCCATTAAATGACTCGTGGGGTTTAGTTTATGGCAGTGTATGAATATTATTTAATAATAGCCTCCACGCGCGCGCCATGTTAAAGTTTTATCATTTGGGTCCTATGACATATCCTCTAGAGGCCTGTCAAATATTCTCTTCGCTCATCAAATCATCAGTTGTAGTCTAAGGTCTGATCCAAAAGTTGTTTCTAGGAAACAGACGACGTCACGATAATAATGCAAAAGACAAAAATAAAAAGAACTTTGAGTGACTGGTAGAAGGCGCTGTCTGACAAGGCCAGATTAAATGGGCAGTAATAGGAGAGTAATATTCGAGGCTAATAGCCACCTGAGACGTCCTCCACCAATGTGACATTCAAGGTCATGTGCCAAACGAACACGCAGAGGTATACCAGCGGTAATTGATGTCCAACAGAACGACTACAGAGCTTGTAGATTTACGACGAACTTCAGTTGCTAAGATACCGCCACTTGCAACTAGTGTCTTTCAATATTTTCGTCTTCTGCTTATTAGTGCGCCCCCTGTCGATTATGGAGGAAACTACTGCTTGCCTTTTTTTTTTTTTTTTTTTTTTGTAACTATACTAGAGACGTTATCCAAGTAACGGCAGGAAGTTTGAGGACGCACCGGGAATTCTTGGAGTTCGCAGATCCAGAAGAGAAACATACGAAAAGCCAAGAGTTCATTCGTTGGTTGGCACATTCAAGTTTAAAGTTGACAGAAGTAGCAGTCACTGAACTTGTTCCATATTTAGCAAGAGCAGGTGGATTTGGTTTTAACTAACACGCATGCTGAAGGTCAAAGTTAAAGAATTAAAAGAAAAAAAAGTCGGAGATTACAATACTAAAAATAACATACGTACATTATATTTAATAGGAATTCGGTTTGGTAAAAATTGCAAAATAAATAATTTTATTATTTATTTTGAGCCTTTCTCAACGTGGCTGAGTTAGTTGGTCTTGGGAGAGGGTAGTATGATTTTTTCTTCCGGAAACTCGGGTTTTTTGTACAGCAAATCGACCACAGAACACACACCTTAGTTGCTGATGCGCCTCAAACTCTACAGCAAGCAACCAAGCAGATATTTACAACTTTGTTTCCCAAATTGAGACGAAACGTTTATGGTGTCTACAGACAGACGACATAAGTCTTCTGTCTTATCTTTTTGTTTTTGTGTATCTAATTTGTTTTACTCTTCCTTCGTTTTAAGTTGTATCATTACGTTGTCACTTAAACCCACATTAAAAGCACGAATGACGTGTAATGTCTGTTTAAAATCAAAACAACTTCCGAGAAAGAATGCGTGGAATCTATTTTTCGACTTTGCTGCAACAGATGGTGTTTGTGGAAATAGAGAGAGTGATTTTGTTTTGAGCTACTTTCCTTTGGCTAGAATCCAGGATGAAGGGTACCAAACAAAAACATAACGCCGTCTGGTATGTGGTTATGCCATTATAATAAAGAATGGCATCTTTATATTCAAGGATTCTTGGGAACATTAAAGGAAAAAAAATTATATCCTAAGAAATATGGTTTATAAAACAGAAATTATTTGCGACTGTAGTAATTTTACGCGCTCATATAGCTGTGCGCCCAGGTGGCACAGCTTCTCCCCCTCTCTATTTTTCTAGTTTTCTTTACCTTTCTCTCCTAACCTTTCTCTGCCATCTCTCCAGCTTTATTTAACTTTCTCTCCTATCTTTTACTACCTTCTTTCTCTTCCATTTTTCCTTATATTTTTCTCTATCTTCTCTTGATCTTTCTGTACCCTTCTTTCCTATCCTTCTCTAACTTCTCTAGCTATTTCTCTCCTATCGTTCTCTACATTCTTGCGTTCTTTCTCTACCTTAATTAGTCCTTCCTCGACCACGTTTTGTTCCTTCCCTACCGTTTTTTCCTATCTTTTTCTCTACCTTCTTTCTATCTTTCTCTCCTATCATTCGTTCTTTTTCAGTGTTACTTCGTTCTTTATCTACCTTATTTTGATTTTTGTCTACCTTAATTCTCTCTTTCCCTCCCTTCTCTTCTATCTTTTTCACCACCTTCTCTTGATCTTTCTCTACTCTTTTCTCTACTCCCTCTCCTATGTTTTCTCTACTTTTTCTCGATCTTTCTCTTCTATCATTTCTCGACATTCTTTCGTTCTTTCCCTACTTTAATTCGTTATTTTTCCCTTAATTCGTTTTTATCTACCTTTTTCCCCCTATTTTTTTCCACCTTCTTTTTAAATTTCTCTCCCAATCTCCCTTATCTTTTCTCCACCTTCTTTCGACCTTTTTCTACCTTCTTTCATTCTTTCTCTTGATTCTTTCGTTCCTTCTCTAACTTAATTCGATCTTCCTCAACGTTACTTCGTTCTTTCTGTACCATATCGATTTTTGTTCACCTTAAATCCCTCTTTCCCTTTTCTACCTTTTTCTCCACTTCTGTCGATCTTTTTCTTTTTTTTTTACTAGCTATTCGTTTATCTTTCTTTCCTATCATTTTTCTTTTTTTTTTTTCTTATCTCTTTCTCTATCTATTCTTTCTCTACAGCTCTATTTGTTTCTCTCCATCTTATTTCCCATCTTCTTTCTATATATATATATAGAAAGATATATATATATATATTTGTTAAAATCATTATGATTAAAATTTGAATCATAAAATTATTGTTTTTAAATTTAATACGAATTTATTCCCACCAGGGGTATCTTACTTATTTTTATTTCAAAAATAAAAAGTTGGTTTCATACGTAATAAATGACGTTCCTAATCCCAAGGTTACGTTGCTGGAAAATCAGTGAACTCAATCACTCACGCACACTAATATTTTTTTCTGATAAATATTCTATTAATTTTAAATAACTCGAATATGCCAATACGTGTACTTCCATTTATTTTGACCGTGATATAACTTAAAACCAAACGTTGTTTCTAACCAGCTCATACCGACGCATGCGCAGTAAGTAGAAAAAAAATCTGGAACAATGCCAAGTGTGGAAGTAGCATGGGACCAGCGTGATTTCTCGTCAGCAAGAACACGTGACTAGATAGTGGAACTGTTTTTTTATTTGCAAACTCTACGCAGCAGGAGTGCTACTTATATACATAGTATAAATATATAAAAAAAAAAATAAAAGGGCTAGACGCAGAAGTCGGTTGACCTTAATAACTTTTGCACTTCTGTGAATTACCTACTTAAAAGTGAAGTTGTTTACAGAGACAGACCTCTTCGTTGGTAGAAAACATGCCAGTCTGTCGTTGGCTTCAGATCCAAGGAGTGATAATTAATTTGTTACTCCAGGAAAAGTTACATCTCGATCCCTCCTGGTTACATCTTGCATATTCTAAAACCATGTTATATAACATTTTTATTTATGAATTAGTTAAATCAATTAAATGAATGAATTAATTTTTTTTATTAAAGATGGGTAACAAATTAAAAAGGATTTATTGATGTCAACCTAACAGTAATAATAATTACACATAAAAATTATGGAATTAGGACAACTCGTTATTAGTCCATAGGAATTATGAAACCACAAAATCAACTAATTCATGGAAATTAAGAAAATTGTTGATAAACTGCAATACTTCTACTAGTTTTAATGCCACTTTATTAGGACCATGTACTAATAGTGTGCTACACAGCCTTCAGTGTGAATTATCACTCTGATAGGACTTCGCATTGAGTCGTTAAGTTATTGAAAAGTGACACAGGATATTGGACCATTCAAGAAATGAATTTTTCCTCGGTTCCTGGAGTGACCTGAGCAGAAGATTATGCTGCGAAAGTTCCTAATTCCAAGTTTACGATCTCGGATAATCAGTGAACCATGCTCAATGGGGTTGAGATCCAACCATTGATGATCCTGCCCTGGTCCAACCGGTCAGGGTAAATGGCAGATGATTGATGTCTTCCTCGTGTTCCTCAAACCATTGTGTCACGCATCTGACACAGTGGATGGTTGCATTGCCATCAGAAATTACCTTTGCCCATAGGGGTTATACTCTGGCGATGCCCTCCATTGAAATAATGAGAACCAGGAAGGAGTATTTCACAGAAACATGTCCCATGCCATCACAACTCATCTAGTAGCCTACTGTCGGTAAACAACAGGATGGTTCAAGTGCTTCGTGTGGTTTGGTTTTTTATTCATCTTACTATTTTATTCACCCGAAGAACATAAAATATTGTTTAGAAACAGAAATTGGCGCTTGAACTATATTTAGCAGTTTGGAAATTCATATCACAGCATATTCAATGTACCTCAGTCGCAGTGTGAAGTTTCGAAGCATATGTTCCAACGTGTCTCTCATCGTCTTGTTTAAAGCACTTTTCATTCACGTCAATGTCATATCCATACAGAAAAGTCAAGAAAATTGTCCCTAATGACACACTGAGGTAGACGTCGCTTGTGGTGTTTTCATCGACAAATATTGGCCCAAAAAATGCCAAATGCAGAGAGTGCACACCACACAGTAATCCTTTGTGCATGTAATGGATTGTCAACAATAAATTGTAGACTCTTCAGAGCCAAAAATCTTACATTTTCCTTATTCACATACCCATATAAATGAAAGTACATTTCGTTGGAAAACAAACTTTGTTAGTAATATCAGGTTCTATCTCTAAGAGAGCAATGAATTTCGTGGCAAACTGAACACGTTGTTCTTTGGCATTTGGTATTGGTGGTTGGCTGAGCTGAGTTGGGTTTGTAAGGATATGCATACGAGTCACTTCGATAAATCTTCCTTATTATACTGTAAAACATCCTAATCTGTTGTGAAAGTTTAGGCAAACTCTTCCTCCGGCTTCACAGCAAAATTTTCTGAGCTTCATCAACCTCCCTGGTGTTGTTCTTAATGAAGGTCAGCCTCCAAGACTTTTCCTTTCTTCTAAAACACTGCCTCTTCTCTCAAACTGTTCCATTAACCACAATACTATTTGGTTTGTTGGAAAAATGCTGTAGAGAAAAAGAACAGTTTGTTGTTTATAGTAAGGTGAATAAAAAGTCACCTTGTACATTCTATTCTTCCAGAGATGCTGCAAAGCGTAAATCGAGACTCATCGGACCATATGACCTGTCTCCAGTTCTACTGCGTCCATTCTTTGCCTTCGAAGCACCAACCCAGCCATGTTGCCAGTTAATCAAGATCAGTGGATTTTCATGAAGATCTCGTAGGGCGCTCTTTTTAGGTTTCTTCGCATGGTGGGTGCGAGCAATGTTGCCTTGCAATGCAGAGGCTGATAGTTCTGTAGTTTGGCGATGTACTCACTTGATCATCAAGTGATCAAGTGAGTACATCGTTGAACATTCGATAAGTGCCACCATCTTCTGAGCCGTGGTGCCTGCTAAACGCGTATCGACCATCTTATCAGCTTGAAATCCCTTAGAATCCTCGAGGGCTTTCAATCCTCGAAATTTAGGCACTACTCGGATCACAGAGCTCTATGGTGCATTCCTGCAAACGTCATGCACACCATTTAACCTCTCCGATTCACATATTTTTGCATAGATCGCTGCATATAGCCAAAACCTTCATGGTCCTAATAAAATGGTCAAGCAGTGTATTAAAGCATAAAAGAAAATCGTTTGTTTCGTGAGATATCAAATAATATTATAAAATTATTTGATATCTCACGAAATAAATAATTATTTTGTATTTATTTTAATTTAATTAATTAAATATGTGCTCAAATATACTACCGGTTCTTGTTAAAACTTAAACTTACTGGATTCAAGACTTCAAATTCCTTTTTCAGAGATAAAAATTCTAATTATTAAAAAAATTATACTTACAATTAAAATGATAATAATTATAACAAAAAGTGTGGTTTTATCTGTTATATAATTGAATGTATTGAGTTGTAGAGTGTAAAATAAATAGCAATGTAAAATAAAATATTATTTATTAAAACAAATATGCAAATACTGTATTATTCATGGGAAAAAAATCCTCTCTATTGTATCACACTTGTGTAATGCGGAGCAGATGCTTTTACAGGGGTTCAAAATGAAAAATTGTCTTACTGTCAACGCTTCTAATTGTGTTGACTGAAGGTAACATGACTTGCACCATGGAATTTGGCACCTCCGAGAAGACGTTTTTTTTTTAAAGCTAATTATTTTTATCCTTTATTTATTTCCAGGAGTTTCCTAATGCTGGATGTCTGTTAGACACATTACAATTATGACTATTTATTAAGCAGAAATTATGGCTTTTTCTTAACTAATCCCATCCCATCTTTCCTCCCCATAAGTGCACCAAGATTCCCTAATCCGCGTGTAGAAGAGAAGCCGAAGAGTGCTTCTACTTGTGCAACCGTCTGGGGGGTTTTACATTGACGATGCAATCTCAAGCGGAGAGATCAAAGTGCCATTGAAAATTCAAGTTAAAAAAAATGCATCTTCACTGGAACTGATTTCTCCGGGAATGCCATTATATAAGCCTTTCACGTTCCATTCAAGGTCACTGGTAGATCGATAGAGTTTCTGCGACCTTGAATGTGTTCTACAGAGTACAAAAGGATGTCGGGAGTGAAGTGTCGAAGTGGCTACGTGATGTAGTTTCCACAGCAACTGGTTGCATTGGAGACGCGAAATAAAAATTAATAATAATAATAAAACGAAGGAATAAAAGCTAAAGCTAGTCTAACAGAAACACGCTATTGTACTAGAAATCATTAAGACTTTACAATATTCAAGAAAAACGCACGCATTGTCTGTCAGACCAAAATGAGAGCTTAATGGTAATTTAGTATCTCAACTTGTCCACAGATGGAGCTGTCTTACTCTGAAGGTACAAAATACTGAGTAAGCGTTAGAATGATGCCATTAATAAATCGAAGTTAATTTCGCCATACTGAACTGAATAAGCTGGAAAGAAGAAATTTGTGAGCAGGTTGAACAGTTCAGTAAGATGATCCAGACATCGGACAAACGTTGGAAAAATAAACTGCGTCCTGTATGGAAAGAAAAACAACGTCATTATCCTACAAAGATACAAAATCCCTGTCGCGAAGCAGGAATTTGATCCTCACCATCAATGGCATGGTTAGAATGGAAATGGTCATTACAGACCTCGATTCTTGGCGCTTCCAGTCATTCTTATCTTCTCGTCAACTTCCAGTGCCAGTGGGCAAGAGACGCTTGTTTAAGACTTTGCTTTTTTTCTTCCGGAAGTATTTTTCTTTTTCTTGAGAAGACCAAGTGCAAGAAGATACTCCTTACATACAAGGTTCCATCAATCACTTCCCATGTTCGTTTTACGCAGCGTGCATATTGGGTCAAAACACTTTATGATGCATTCCTATAAACCTAACTTTCAGGATGAAAGCCTTCTTATCAAGTTTCAAATTTTCTGTCATATTTTCTATTTATCGTGCTTCATTTAAAACTACTGTATTTCCTTTTTCTCTAACTGCTGTCCAAGTATTATAGAACGATGCTATAGCGAACATCTTTAAATCGGTTATTTATAATGTTCGATTTACATTCATTACATTCGTAAGTGAATATAGTGCTATAAACTAGTTGGAACACTGACATATGAGTGTTTGCCTTTTGGTGTACCCTCAAATATGGAGGGAGACCATAAACTATCAAGACAACCAACTACTACTTATCGAAAAGCTGTAGTATATTTCAATAAACCATCCTTTATTACTCCTGTGCCACACAATGAATGTCTGCCAATTCTCAACCCATTTACCTGAGAGGAGTCTTCATAGGATGATCAATCTGGAGGACAGGATAATTTGGACTAGAACTCAAGCGTGTTCAAATAAAGTGCCAGATTTTTTCAATTGGAAAGAACTGGATGACTTATTGAGGAAGTTGCGTCTAACCAAATCCAGTGAAGAGCTCCCAACATCTTCTTTAAAAGAATGAAATCTACCGGATCAAGTTTTAACACTCTTGGAGAATCTCTGTGCTCTATATATATATTTTTATTTGATTGGGCTTCTTTAAAAAAAATGGGTTTTAGTTCCGATCCAGATGAGTAGCATCTTTTCATAGCCAAATCAAATAAAATTTTGAAAGCTATGTTGCATTACATTAGAAATATACACCAAACATGTGTTAGAAAGATCAAGTATGACCAATATAAATGGAATAATCTGTAGGGACTTCGCTGTTGGGATTCCTCCCCAATATCTTGAAGGCGTTTCACCAAGTTCCCTTACTATCTCTGGCTGTAGGACAGGAAGGGAGTAGATGCGCACTGCACGAGAAGAGAATGGTTCCCCAGAACTGATTTGTAACCTGGCACACATAATGTAGTAAACAGTCCCTTGCTTCCAAGAAACACAGGAGGAATTTTTATGGGTCTTTTTCCCAACATGGCCGAGTTAATCGATCTCAGGCGAGGGTAGCATGGTTTTCTCTCGGAAACTCTGGTTTTTCGCCCAGCAAACAGAAAACCGACTTCGTAACGCACGCAACTTACAGACAATATACACGGAGCAACATGGCTTTAATTGCCGATGCTCCTAAAACCCAATAACAACATCGCAAGAGCTTGAAAACGAAATAAAAATAAATAAATTTTCTATTTATAGTCAGGGACGACCACACGGTGAGAAACGCTCACAATATAAGAAGAATACAAGAAACAGCGCTGTATTTAGAAATCACGAGGGTTGATCCTGGCCTCTCAAAGCACATGCACTTATACAAACTTTCGTTGACCACTCGGCTACGGTGGCCCTAGAATAATTTTGTGGGATTTGAACTGAGATCTGTGTATTCTAAAGATAACAGCCTGCATCATGGGGCTATTGAGACACTTGCTGATGATCAGTGAAATGTCTGACAGCCGTTTTGCCTTTTAGTGAATGGTTTTCATGGTAACATTATGAGTAGAGGTTACAGAGAACTAGTTGACTGAAAAAGTGGGATGACATAGAATGTCAGTCAAACTCTATCTTGCATTCTCACCTATATAGACTAAATCTGAACGATGTTAGTGAAGAGCATGGGGAGAGATTTCACCTAGAGAAGATGGAAAAAGACAGATATAAATTATGACTATTAATTTCATATTTCAATCCATAAATTTATGAAATATCATTTTATTTACTATAATATTTTAAATATATTGAAAAAACTTTAAATAATATTCGTTCAGTCATACGTACTATTTTTCAATTTATTTTACTTTATTTAATATAAGAAAATTATAATGTAGTCTGCAAAGCAAAAAAAAAGCGAAATTACAAAATGCGCTGAGACTTCAGAATAACACCTTGCCACTATAGATTATATAACGGTGATAATTATCACCGTTGTATAATCTATAATATAAATCAGGGCGCCCAGAAGAATAGTAAGCAAGTTAGGTTTGGTTTAAAATCTCATTTCTAAGTAGAAAGCTGGGGAAACTTTTATACCTTTGCGTTGTTTACAAAGAGCAGCTTTTGCCTGATGATATTCTAACACATTTGGAACGCAATGTCCCAGCTACTTTACATTCAGTCCACGTCGAATTCGAGATGTGAAGTAATATCTTCCTAGAATATTTCCTCATTTAAACTAATACCTACTTACCTTCCCAGCTAGACAGACATCCGCTTCAGTGTCATCCAGACAACCCATCTTTCGACAAGGTCACATAATTTACAGCTCAGTGAAGTAGTTTGGAAGAACTGCAAATTTGATAGGTTTATGCTAATTGGTACCTTCAAGGCAACCTGGTGATTATGAATTTCTAGAAGAGAAATACTTATAAAACATGGCCGAATGTGTATGAAACAATATTGATAATATTAATTAAATCTAATATTTTATGATTTATGTAGTTATATTCTGAAATTCTTCGTTGGCATCACAGTTAATCGTATCATTATCAGAGAACCGCGCTGTTTTCCTAGGATAATAACTCAGATATTTCCAGATAACAGAGATAACGAAGAGGTAATTCTTGGATAACAGAACCATTTTCAATTCCAATGCTACTCGTAAAATACTTATAAGATAAAAAAATGAATGGGTGTTGCCTTATATTCGCGCCAAACACCGATTCTAGAGTTTATCGTAACAAAAGGGGCAAAGTTCAAAAGGTTGGGCAGACTATCAATTTCCTGAAACACTGGTATTGACATTATCATTACTGCAAAGGAAATATCCATGTAACTGGGAGGTGAAATGGGTAGTTCTGCTCCTGAGAGCTTTTATCTATTGGTATTATCCTTTTTCTGTCGGTAGCTACAACAGTTCCAATCCAGTGTTTTCCTGATCGAAGATACAAAAGCATACTATAATACGCCGCAAGTAAGTTTTCTATCAGGAATGTGTACACTACTTTGAAAAAATATTGTGAAATGCAAAGAATATGTCTATCTCAACAACAATTCGATGGTTGAGTTGGTGGAATACCAAGCCAACTGGGTCTTGCAGAAAAACTTTAGAATATGAAGACTTCATGCATCTAATTATCATTCAAGAGTTCAGTAGGATATGTGTAGTGACTTTGTATTGGACATTCTAGAAACCGGTTTAGCCACTATTGGCAGTGATCGATGAGTGGACAAGTAAAAACATATTATTCAGATGAAATGTTGGTTATGCGGTATAATAACCAACATCGACTTCTTTTAAACGAATAAAAATTACATTTTCTAGGATTATATCGTTGTATAATGTAATTTAGATTCTAATTTTATAAATATTGAAGTTTTGGATGCTTAATCACTGGTCATCAGCAAATAAGACCATTTGTATGCTTTTTATTTCCTGTTCCGTTTCCTCATTGAACCATTAAAGGAATTCTGGGAAGTGAATTATCATACATTTCGTGACCAATTGCTTTACAAAGAATATTTAGGAGATGCGTGTCTGGAAGTTCCGTTTTGGCACGCGGAAATACCAAGAATAGGAATTAAGCAATTTGTAACATTGGTTACGATCACACTGTCGAGATGTTTCGGATATGTCAACACAGGTCGATGCACGAACAATCTATTTAAATTCGAACAAACAAACAAACAACCAGGAACTGCGAACAACAAAATCACTAGAAAAGTATTTCGATTTTAATTAACAGCAATTTATTTACTTCATTTAATATCGAAAGCTGTCGGTAGTGGCGCTGCGGTCAACCGGATATTGATAGCTATTTTTTTTGTGGAATATAAAAGCATTTTGGTTTTAATTAATAACAATTTACAGTTATTCCGCTAATACCAAAAGCTGCCGGTTGGTGGCGCTGCGGTCGTGGAGATTGATAGCTTTTTTTCCAGGATTATAAATGCATTTTTATTTTAATTAATAATAATTTACAGTTACTTCTGTTAATATCAAAAACTGTCCGCTGGTGGCGCTGCGGTCCTGCAGACCGAATATTGACTGCTTTTTTTTAGGAATATAAATATATTTCGATTTTATTTAATAACAGTTTATTATTACTTCCGTTAATAACAAAAGCTGCAGGCTGGTGGCGCTGCGGTCGTAGAGATATGATATTGATGTTTTTTTTCCAATATTATAAATGCATTTAGATTTTAATTAATAATAATTTACAGTTACTTCTTTTAATATCAAAAACTGTCCGCTGGTGGCGCTGCGGTCCTGGAGACCGGTTATTGACTGCTTGTTTTTTAGAAATATAAATACATTTCGATTTTAATTAATAACAGTTTATTATTACCTCCATTAATATCAAAAGTTGTCCGCTAGTGGCGCTACAGTCGAGGAGATATGATATTGATGATTTTTTTCAGGATTATAAATGCATTTCGATTTTAATTAATAGCAATTTATGGTTACTTCCGTTAATATCAAAGCTGTCCGCTGGTGGCGCTGCGGTTGCAAAGAACGGCTTTTTTTTTTGAAGAATAAACTTGCAATCGATTCTAGAAGAAATTCTTAATTATTTTCTCCTCTGTCTCTATCCTATCAATTTACATCGCAAAAAAAAAATCCACTTAGCAGAATTTCTAATTGTGTTAATTAAGAATTTTTCGTTAAACCGCAAAACAAATTATTTGTCAATTAAATTGTTTTTCGTATTTTTTGCATTTCCATCTCCATATCGGATTCCTCAGATGTTGTAATGTTTGTAAGGATCCCAAAGTCCAGGAAAATTGAAATTGCAACTCTGGAAAGCTTCGCTGACAATGATTCACCTCCATGTTTTAGAGATGCGTATTATTAATTGTTTGCATTCGATTTTCTTCTTAGAAATTTTGACCATAATTGCTTATTGTAAACTTAAACTGTTTACTCTCGGTGTTTAGTCTAAACAGTTGATCTTTGCTATGAATCTATGATATTTTGGATTGGTCTTCGCGTCTTATCAACTAGATTTTCAAGCGAGAGCCGATGACTGATAACTCTTTCGCCCGTTACAATTTGAACTCCAATAAATGTCAAAATATGTTATGTCTCGTCTGCCTTCTGTTTATCTATCTATTTCTTCTTGGGATATAATTTCCGGAAAAAGATGGCAAAGTTACAAAATTGCTAACGTCATCATCCATTGACCTCGAAATGCCCTATCCATAATAGCTAACTGATATCCTTCATAATAAACTTCTTAAAATTCCTTTTGATATTTGAGGATCCCGATTTCTTGAGGCTAAAAGGGAAAAATGTCAAGGAAGTGATGATGGAAATCTTAAGATGCAAGTGGTTTTTAGATTAAATCAAATATAATCCTTCCTTCCTTTCTTGGGTCCTTAAGAGACAAGAAGTGCTGTCTGAGGATCTAAAGAGTTAAGCATTCTTCACAATAAAAGAACTTTTTAATATTTTATATAATTTCATAATTTCGATATAGAAAATTTTACATACAGAGAGAATAGTTATGAAAGTTTATAAATTAATAAGTATTACCATCTAGTTTACTCATAAGTAATTTATTGCTTTTTTGTTTATTGTGTGTGCTACTACTCAATATCCTTCTCTATTGGAACAGTCTTTTATTTTGAGTAATGCAATACTAAGACAACTCGTGGTGAATTTCCTCTAAAATATTAGCTGATAATTTAAAACAGCTAAATGGTAATTATTAATGATTGATAATAGTTAATTAATAACAGATGTTTAATAGTTGTAACGCCAGTCAGTAGGATCTGAATCCCATTCAGTATGGATACACCACCCTAACAAATATTCGGGCTACATCCAATAAAAAGTAAGAACAATATTTATGCAAAACAGGGAAAAAATACTGACAGATATGAATCCCTAAAGAAAGTTAAATCGTTATTTGGCACTCCAGATGTTCACAGGACTATCCATAAATGCCTCGTCTGCAGTCCATAGAGAGCTTTATTTAGTTGTGCATTACAACTCCTGTTCCGATTCACATACTTGCCCTTCCGAAATTATTCGGACACCATAATGCTTTTCCAAACATTGTAGTGTCCAAATAATTTCGGCAGGGCAAGTATGTGATACTCTGGGAAAGAAAATTTGAAATCGTCAAAAATCTCTCTGAATCTTGCATAAATTACAACTGCTTTCCTGGAAGAATTGCCTTCGACACCACACAGATCCTACCATTAATATCCGGACACTCCTCCATGGATGGCGAAAGAGGTTCTATGCATGCAACACGCCACAGAACCTGCTATAAATATGCACACTGGGCTTCGAACAGCCAATTGCAAAATTGGGCATGCAAGATAACACGTTCAACAGAATTAACAGACTTCCAACGTGGGATGATAGTAGGATGCCACATAAACAAGCGTTCTGTACGCGACATCGCAGTCAGTCTGGGAATCCTTAGGTCAACGGTTAGGAAACCGAGAGAACGGGACAAGAACTGTGCACAAATCGCAATTTGCCATTGTTTCAAGTTACTCAAACCCTCTGAGTATTGGGACTAATGTCAGCACTAGTACAATACGAAGGACACTCCATGATGCGGGTTACAATGGTCGTGCAGCTGTTCACAAGCCATTGATCACCTCAAGAAATGCTAGACCCTGATTAACATGGTGTAAGGAGCGCAAATCCTGAACTGTAGAGCAGTGGAAAACAGTTCTATGGGCAGACGAGTAGAGGTTCGCACTCTACCAGTCTGATGGCCGTTCCTGGGTGTGGCGAATGCCAGGGGAACAGTTCCTTCCTGATTGTATCCTTCCAACAATGAAGTTTGGTGGAGGCAGTGTCATGGTATGGGGATCCTTTCATGGTTTAGCTAGTACCCATTAGTCGTTATCGAGAAACCCATGAATGTTGTGCAATACCAGGACAGCCTGGACAATTATGTACTTCCAGCATTATGGCAATACTTCAAGGAAGGCCCATACCTGTATCAGCAAGACAACGCGCCATGCCATACTGCTTGGGTCATAACAGAGTGGTCTGAGGACATGGGTGTGGAAGAGTTGGATTTCGCCAGCCCAGAGAACTGATCTGATCCTATCGAGTATCTTTGGGATGTATAGGATCGTCGAGTACGTGCATGTCGAGATCGCCCAAAGAACAAGGCCGAAGTGGTGGATACGTTAAAGGCCGAGTGGAGGAACATATCACCTGACATTTATAAAAAGCTGGTTGTGAGTATGGCCGTCATAAAAGCCAAAGGTTTCAGCACAATATATTAAATGACACAACAAAAGCCCTTTTTTTTATTTTGTCATCTAAAGGCAGGTGTCCGGATATTAATGGTAGGGCAGTGCATCTGTTTGCCATAAATAAAAGGGAAAGAATACATAATGTCATCAGCTTCCCTCCGGAAGGTGTCAGATTGCAGATTTATTCGGTTGGCTTGAACAGAGTCAATAGATAATCTGGTTATACAGCCCATCCATTCAACAGAATTGAGATGACCTGAAGGTCCATTATTTGTGGTCAGATTTGAATTATGTTAGTGTATCTTTTCTTGGTATCATTGCAGCTTGTGATCAAGAAACCGTTTGGGGTTTTGGAACTTGATGCTATAAATTTGTTTGTACAGAAATTTCTGTATAAAACTTTCCCTTTGGAGGGAAAACTTTAAAGAATTGACATATTATATGCCAATATTATGTCATATACACTATCCATTCAAAATTATTCGTCCTCATCCTTAACAAACGAGTTATAATAGAACCTGCATCCCAAAAAGATGAAAGGATTGCTTCTTCATCTTCCTTTTTTTAATATAGGAATTTCTACTACCGATAAACCAAAACTTTCAAATCTGACGTTGATCATTCATTACGTCGCAAAGGAAATGACCAAAGAAGATGTAATGGATGATCTTTTTTACGCGAACTTCAAAGACTATGGATTTTCTCGTGAAGAGGTTGCACAAGAAAGTCTTTCCGTTTTTATACATCTTGAAAAGCAAAGGCAATTGTAAATTGAGTTATTGGCTGCTCTCAGATGATTCTTAAGTGCTTGCAGAGTAATAATAGAATATACTTATGGCATAATGCTCACTCACAAATACCAGAGATTCACCGTTATAACTAAATGTTTGAACGCTTAGGTATGTGCTCTTCAGATAGCTCATACGTAACTCTATCGCTTTGCACACCTAAACTTCCTTACTGTACTTCAAAAAACTCTTTGAAACCCTTGAAATTGCCAATTTATTAATAATAACAGACTCAAATTCCAAATCATATTGATGGTAGCGGCGTATTAAACAACCGAGGAAGATTACTTGAGGAGTACATCTGTAGACACAGGTTGACTATTCATAATCTACCACACCAGCCATTTACTTTCTCCATTATATTGGAAGAAAACCCTGCGAAGATCCCTTGTGGATCTCGTCTATCACACGGATACCTCTCGAACTAAATATGAATTAACCATTTTTATTAACTTCGAAAGCGCTTTCGACCATCTTTGGTGGTAAATCGTCCTCGATAAACTCCTCAAGGCCAATTGTTCCCCGTAATTAGAAGCTACTTTAAAGGGAAAGATGTGTTAGAATCATCTCAAAATAGCAGTCTCTAACCAGAAAAGTTCCTAGAAGGTGACCCCAAGGTTCAGCCTTGGGACCCCTCATTTGGAATATAGTCAGTTGCTTACTTCGAAGTTCGATAAAAACACATGAAATCGTAATTGCTGACGATATGACTCTCAACATTACAGAAAATCTTGCTTGGATCTCGATTTCGCGCCAACATGGTCCTTTCTGACCGTGTTCCTTGGATAGTTAGTAATAAGGTGGGAATAGCTCTTTCAAAGATCAAGATTATGACTTTCAGGGGAAAATTTGGCAGACCTCCTTCATTAAACATTAGTGGCAGTTCCATCCCAATGGTTCCAAAAGTTAAATATCTCGGAGTTATTGTGGATGACCGGTTAAATTTTGTGGCCCACGTCAACTATCTCACTTCAAAGATCAAAAAGTATACAAACGCTCTAATCAGAATCACCAAGACCGAACGGGGATTAAATAGGAAAACTCTTTCCCTCTATTGCAAGGCTGTTTTTGCCCCTATGGCCACATGCGCTTCGAGTGCATAGTTTCATAGGGCAACCAACATAAAGTTTAGAGCTAAATTGATCACACTTCAAAGATCTACGCTCCTTTTCATGCTTAGGACGTGCTGGACAGTTCTGTGCTGCACTGCAGGTCTTGGCAGGTGTCCTTGAAATGACCTTCACCTCGTTGTACAAAGGTTTCTGCTAGAGAATAAAGCACACAATCTTCACTAAAAGTCTTGACATAACCAGTAATTTAAATACAGAGGTCAAACAAGAAAAACTCAGAATATGAAAAAATTTGATAAGCATCTGGATATTCAGATGGGATACCAGCCATACTGGACAAATGAAACGAAATTTTATACCAGATGTTACCTTCGCTACCGGAAGGGATGCTAAGAGGCGATTCAACCCTAGTCTTTACTCTTCATTCTTAATCACCGGCCATGGTTTCCTAAATTAAAAATTCTTTCGGTTCGGCTTTGTTAATTCAGATTTTTATTTCTGCGTGTCCAAGGAAACTTCGGCTCATTTAATTTATCATGGCTTTTTTGTTGATCTCAGGTCGCCACAAAATAAAAACCAAAAAAAAACCCAGATGTTAGCATTAGCATTAGTAGAGGCATATGATCCAAGGATTGATACTGCATAAGCAAGCTTATGCAGCATCAGCCAAAAAAAAAAAAAAAAAAAACACTCCCATTTCACCCCTCCTTTCGTTCCAAATACTTGTCCAGCTGAGCCTTAAATTTATTTAGGCTATCAACTTCCACGACAAGGGATGGAAGTCTGTTCCACCAACCAACCACCCGCTGGCTAAAGGCAAATTTCAGCACATCTATCCGACATCCGTCCTTCCTCAATTTGAATTTATGCCCTCTCAGGTGATTTTTCTGAGCTAGAGGAAGAATCCCATCAGCATTGAGCATGCTTAAACCATTCAAGGCTTTATACACCTCTATCAGATCACCTCGCTGGTGCCTAGTCTCCAGACACTGTAATTTGCAAAACTTAAGCCTTTCTTCGTAAGAGCACCCCTTTGTTCCATTCACTAATCTTGTTGCCCTTCTCTGTACTCGTTCCAGCGGCTCTAAATCCTTCTTGAAATGAGGCCTCCAGGTCTGTATACAGTACTCTAGGTGTGGCCTGACCATTGCCTTATACAAGGGAATAATCATCTCCTTATCCCTGCTAGAAAAATTCCTGTATATCATTGACAAGACACCATGAGCTACTCTTGCAGACCGTCTGCACTGCTCAGAAAACTTCATATCGGCCTGCACAAATACCCCCAGGTCCCTTTCGTTCTCTACCACTCTCAGTGTAGTACTACAGAGTTGATACGTTGCTCTGGGGTTACTGCTTCCCATTTATAGTACTTTACATTTGTCAATGTTAAGCTTCATTTGCCACCTCTCAGCCCATCTGCTCAACTTTTCTAGATCCTGTTGCTGCAGCGAACTGTCATTAGTGTCCTTAACAACCCTGCCAACCTTCGTATCGTCTGCAAACTTGGACATTAAGCTTCATATACCTTCATCAATATCATTTATAAATACAGAAAACAACAATGGACCCAACACTGAACCCTGATGGACTCCCCTAATAACATTAGTCCACGATGAGCAGTGTCCATTGATTACCACTCTCTGTCTTCTCCCCCTCAACCACCCCTTTATCCATAGCAGCAATTTGCCTCCAATGTCACACTGCTCCAATTTGTGTAGCAGTCTTCCATGTGCAACAGTATCAAAAGCCTTTCTAAGATCCAAGTATATAATATCAAAGTTATTCCCTGCATCCAGCTCTTTTGTGACTGCATCATAGTATCCAATCAAATTGGTCAGGCAAGACTTCCCCTTAACAAAACCATGCTGTGTCTGAGCTATAACTGAAGTCTTGTCTAGATTATCCTGCAGTGCTTCTTTAACCAGTGCCTCCATTAATTTTCCTGGAACAGAAGTTAAACTAACAGGTCTATAATTACTCGAGGCAGTGTTAGGTGGGTCGGAAAACTGATAGCTTGGGGAGGGTGGGGGATACAAGGACTAATAGTTTAACAGTAGCCGTAGGCAGAGGTGAAGGTGATTCTTGCACAACTTCTATTAGAATAAGTGGCAATCTGGAGCGTGGGGTGTTGAGGGTTTCAGGCACAGATGGCAGTCATCCTGAAATAGGTGGGTATATGGGATGTGTTAGGGTAACTAGGAATAGGAGTAGGAGCATGTATGCTTGCATGTATGCCAATGCTAGAAGTATAGTAAATATATATTTTGATGAATATGAAGTGTTGGTCAAGACATCGAAGGCAGATATTGTTGGGATATCAGAGACGTGGTGTCACACATATATAAGGAATGCAGAACTGGAATTTGGGGAGTACAACGTCTACAAAAAGGACAGACAGGATTGGAAGGGAGGAGGGGTTATGCTGTTAATAAAGAAAAACATAAAATCAAAAGAAGTGCATCCAGTTGACATCGATGGACAGGGCACTGTTGAGTCAGTTTGGTGTGAGATAAGCACTGCGAAAGCAAAAATAAGAGTAGGAGTGTGTTATAGGCCTAATGACTGCAATGTGTACAATGAACAATTGTACAGAGAAATACAGTGGGCTAGTAAATCAGAATGTCTTATAATGGGGGATTTTAACTTCCAGATATTGACTGGAACTTGTGGGTTGGGCACTCACATACTAGAAAGACTTTTGTAGATTTCTTGGATAATTGTTTTCTACATCAGCATGTTCGGGAGGCAACTAGAGGGCGGAATACTCTTGATTTGATTATCACCAGTGATCATTCATGTATTAGGAATTTGCAGATAAAAGAACCACTAGGTGGCAGTGATCACAGTGTACTGACGTGGGATTTACTTAAAGATTTAATTACCATCAGGGGTAAAGGAAAGGGTTTTTGCTTCCATAAAGGTGACTACAGTGGTCTCAGACAGTTTTTAAATTCTGTACAGTGGGATCAACTGATGATGTTACCAACAGTAAATTCTAAGTGGGAAGCATTCATGGAATTAATCGTGGATGCTACTAAAAGTTTCATACCTATTAAGTAATATTGTTCAAGGTTTTGGCCTAAATGGTTATCAAATGAACTAATGAGACTCGTGACAGAGAAGAAAAATGCATGGGATGCATATAAATTATCAAGCGACTCAGAAGCCTATGGCAGATATAAGCTAGTCTGTGATCGAGTCACGAAGGAGATTAGGCAGGCGAAGGGAGATTACGAGAAATCCTTGGCAAAAGATGCTGAGAAAAACAGCAAGGATTTCTTTACTTATATAAACTCTAAAAGGAAGGGGTTGAATCTGATTGGTCCACTTGACATCGATGGTTCGACTGTTGATGATCCTGCTCAGATAGCAAACAAACTGAATGAGTATTTTGCATCTACATTCACACGTGAGGAATTATTAAGGTTTCAAAATGGCAGAAGGTTATCAAATTGTAGCAGGGTGCTTAATGATTTTGTAATAACTGAAAGCAAAGTGGAGGAGAAATTGTTGAAGTTAAACATAAGAAAGGCACCTGGGGTGGATGGGATCTATCCAGTTATATTAAAGGAGGAGGCGGCAAAGCAACTAAGCAAACCCTTAGCCATAATTATGAGAGCGTCCTTGGACTCAGGGGAGGTCTCCACGGACTGGAGATGTGCAAATATATCCTCAATTCATAAAGGGGGATCGAAGGGTGACACGAGTAATTACAGACCAGTTAGTTTAACTTCTGTTCCTGGTAAAATAATGGAGTCAATGGTTAAAGATGCATTGCAGGATCATCTAGACAAGACTGCAGCAATAATTCAGACACAGCATGGGTTTGTTAAGAAAAAATCTTGTCTGACAAATTTGATATGACGTGGTTACAAAGGAACTGGATGCAAAAAATAATTTTGATATCATATATTTGGATTTCAGGAAAGCTTTTGACACTGTTGCGCATGGAAGACTACTGTACAAATTGGAGCAGAATGGTATTAAGGGTAAGTTGCTCCAATGGATAAAAGGATGGTTGAGTGGGAGAAGACAGAGGGTGGTAATCAATGGGTGCTGCTCTCCGTGGACTAATGTTATTAGTGGAGTCCCACAGGGTTCGGTGTTGGGTCCTCTGTTGTTTTGTATATTATTTATCAATGATATTGATGAAGGTATATCAGGCTTAGTGTCGAAGTTTGCAGATGATACAAAGGTTGGCAGGGTTGTTAATGACAGTAATGGCAGTGTGCTACTGCCATTACTGTCATTAACTGCCATAAGGTCTTGAATGTGTTCAGCACGCTGAATTCTGATGGGATCCTTCCACTTGTTCAGATTACGAACCTAAGGGGGCATAAATTCAAATTAAGAAAAGACAGATGTAGAATAGATGTGCGGAAATTTGCCTTTAGCCAGCGGGTGGTTAATTGCTGGAACAAACTTCCATCTGTCGTCGTGGAAGTTGATAGGTTAAATAAATTTAAGGAGGAACTGGACAGGCATTTGGAGGGAATGGCGTGATTTTTTTTTTTTTTTTTTTTTTTGTTGATGCTGCATAAGCTCAATACACTTGCTTTCTTGCATCACATGCCACTACTACTACTACTACTAGTGTCAGCCTTTGATCCTCCTTTGTGAATTGGGGTTACATTTGCACATCTCCAGTCCATGGGTACCTCCCCTGAGTCCAAGGATGCTCTCATAATTATGGCTAAGGGTTTGCTTACTTCCTTTGCTGCCTCCTTTAATATAACTGGATAGATCCCATCCACCCCGGGTGCCTTTCTTGTGTTTATCTTCAACAATTTCTCCTCCACTTTACTCTCAGTTATTACAAAATCATCCAGCTCACTGCCAGAGTTTAACACAGCTCTGGCATTCCGCTCCCTGAATAATTCCTCATGTGTGAATGTCGATGCAAAATACTCGTTTAGTTTGTTAGCCACCTGAGCAGGATCATCAACAGTTGAACCATCAATATCCAGTGGACCAATCTGATTCATCCCCTTCCTTCTAGAGTTTACATAGATAAAGAACTCTTTGCTGTTTTTCTTTGCATCCTTTTCCAAAGATTTCTCGTAATCTGCCTTTGCCTGAGTAGAGGAGTACATCTGTAACCAAGTCTCCTTTGTGACTTGTTTACAGACGAGCTTATATCTATCATAGGCTTCCATGTCACCCATTAATTTATATAATATCGGTGTTTAGATACACCATAGACAACTCTTAAGAAACTACAAAGTAGTTGTTGTAGGCATCATTTGCTCTTTCTCATATTGTGCTCTGCCTTCACGACGAGTTGCCATGATATTGCACTACCTTGAATAAGTAACGCTTCACTTTGTAAGAAACTACTTAAGAAACTACAAAGTAGTTTCTTAAGAGTTGTATATGGTGTATCTACACACCGATATTATATAGATATTAAATTCTTAATGTATTATGCCATGTGAATTTAATTATTTTAAATATTAATTTGTAGGCATCCGATGCATTTTTCTTCTCTGCCATATGTCTCATTAGTTCATCTGACATCAATTTAGGCCTAAATTTTGAACAATATTTCTTAGTTGGTATGTAAAGCCTAGTAGCTTCCAAGATGTTGGCCATATCACTCCGTGTTTCCTCTCCAATGGACCTATGGGAAACATATCTACTTCTTCTACTGCTACCTCTTAAACTTCCAACTAGTATTTTATGTGTATGTTAACTGTTTCACTCTTGTAATTCTATAAATATATCCATGCGTAAAATGCAGAACTTGCAACTTATTTGGAAATGTATCCCTAAGAGGGAGTTGGAATTGCCATAATCTTCAATACGACCAAGTTTTTCATCTTACTCTATGTCTCAGTCAGTTCTCAACACGTCGAAGCTTTAATGGTGACACTGAAACATCAAGGTACCACCATAGACGTCGCATCTCTGTAACTACCTCGAACACAAATTATGATGGCTATCGAGGAAGCCACTCACTGGTTAACTAATAGTCTGCACCCAGTGGCCACTCACATCATATATCGATACTTCAATCTTCCTCCACATATCGAACACTTCAAAAGTCGGCTTACAGAATCTCTCCAAACAACCCAAATTGTTTAAATCAACCATCGGCCAACGAGGGACCAAAATCTGCTTAACATAGTCTTTTCTTCGGCGATATGTCAACTTGAAGAAATCACAGGCGACATGTTTCAATCGGACCACCAACCAATCATATATACAGCTCTCCTACCCAAAAAAAAATTCAATATTCCCAAAACCAAATCAGTACAGGTCACTGCTCCACAATTTCTGAATCTAGTGAGCTGCATCTACTGTCCCATGGAACATCTTAGACAGATGTGAATTGAGCCTCGAAATTGACCTAATGACAAAACGTATCAATACCGTCGCCCTTCACACCGCTACCAAGACCGTCAACATAATTCCGCGCTATAGAGCATGGAATACCCAACTCAACCAAAGTGTCCACTCCAAACAATCACTGCAAGCCAAATGGAAAGCTTCTGGAGACGTGCAAGATCGTACTGCACTCTGAATGAATAGGGCCGAATTCGACAGAAACAAATCGGCAGCAATTAATGCGCACCACGAAAGAACCCTAAAAAAAAAAAAAAAAAAAACAGCGAAAACCATTCTACAAAACAAGGGCTAATTCTTTCCAGAACATTTACCCATTTGATTGGCTCCATTACGTTACCAGATTTTCTAAACAACCTCCAGCTTTTCCTAACATGCCAGTCTTCAGCTGCTCTCATATCACCGATGGTCTCGCTACGATCTGCATTTCCAAACAACAACCGTAAACACTCTCCCTCTCACAGCGACCACTGGTGACAATGGTATCCCCCAGTTCATGTAATGCTTAAGTGCCTTGATCACTGATCCGCTCCTTAGCCGTCCACCACAGTCGGAACAGATATTCTCTCTGGCCCCTTCCTATGTATCAACAATCAATTCTCCAAAGCCAAAACAGTCCATCCCTTGTGTCCTTTATAGCTAAAAATTCTGGAGTAGGCACTGCTACCGTTCATCGTCTATCAAATTTTCTGCGGCAGTCCACAGAAAATACACTACGGAATCTCAGGAAGATAAGATCAGTTAGAACTAATCTGGCAACAACGACATCGCACATCTTAGAACAGAGAGTTATATATCGTGACATCCATTCTGCATTCGATATCATCTATATACCCCAACTGCAACACCTCTTAGAACGCTGCTTCCATTCCAACGATGATGTTCTCTGGTTTATAGAATCGCTCCTGACCAAGAGGACCCTGTTCCTAAATGTCTCAACGAAAACCATCACGCGTGATGTAACTGCCGGTGCGCTTTAAAGCGCAGTCCTGTCCGGCAATAATGGTGCTATTTGTGGCCAACAAATGTAATTGGATCACATATACTGACATGTCAAGCTCCTCACTAGGATATCGCCATCCGAAACCACCTAACAAATCAACAGGAAAGTACACAACGTAGCTGACTACCTCAAAGTCTTCAACCTCAGAATCAATCCTTTGAAATTGGCACAAGTAATTTTCTCATTAAAGGCCACTCCAACAAAGTTGAAGCCTGTGCTCAATAGCTCCTCAGTTAAAAGTGTTCAAACCCACAAAGATCAGGGAGTCGAATTCGATTCCAAGCTGTCATTAATCAAGCACGTTAACCTCATACACTCGAGGCTGATTTCTCTACGCTAGGTCGCCAAGCAACAACTGCTCCAATGATTTACACTTGCTAAAAAGATACATCGTGTCCAATCTATATCCAGTCGTCCTATACCCCTCAGAGACATGGACATCGGCTGCTGAATGTTATTCCGCGGAAATCTGGCTGTTAAGATGTGCCAATACCAAGCTGCTCCTTCCCCCAGCTCTCAGAACAACACAGTTTGCAGATGCCCTTCAACTGCGCAGCTTGCAATCCTACATCAGAGAAAAAAGGCTGCTTTTCAGGATCAAGATAACCACATGTAAAATATCCGAGCCGAACTTCTGGGATCAATGATCTTGGCGAATCCCTCATCCTTATCTTCTGTCTTCGGCACAACTACTAGCAAACCATAACTGGCTAGCACTCACCAGTAGATTCCTGCCTAATCAAACCACAGAAGTGTCCTCGAGAAGCCAATCGCCGCCTGCATCTGCAACCACGGTAGACCATACTTATCTAGCTCTGGTCCTAGTTTCTGGTCCAAGACTGTTACATCACTCCGCTCTATATCTGGACTGTTATTCTAAGAGTACGCAACGTTACAGTTCTCCATAAGAACTTACAGGCATGCGTCTGTATAATATTTGAATTCCAATATATATTTATTTTGCTTTAATGTAATCATTAAATTCTATACGTGTTTGTAAAGCCTTGACAGTACGTATACATAGTTATGGTCCGCCTCCATATGGCGTGGATGGTTACTCTTCCCGGTAGAAAAGTGGCCAGAAACAACTCACACACAGCACAAACATAGCACTACAATCATTTCTGGCCATTGTACAGAGCTTTGAATATCATCACAGAATTACAAGGAGGGGTTGAGCTAATGTTTAGGAGCCCCCATATATAAGACCCAACACATGTCCACATGGTCTAGGAGTATGAGAGCTCCAACAGATTCCCAGGAAAACATCCCCATACCAAACACTGTCCGTTTTTTTTTTTTTTTGGATCATGACATCGGAGTGATTTCTATCCGCAGTTTACCACGCAGTACATAGAGGGTACCCCTATGTACAGTCCACGCGGTACAGCAGTAAACGTGATTCATCGGAAAAGGCAAATTTTTTCCCAGTCTTCAATGGTCCATTGACGTCATTCAGATGAAACTTTAGGCGTCATTGGCAATGGGAGGCCGTAGGCGTGGGTATCTTGACCAGATACCTATTCTGGTGGCCTTTAAAGAGATGAGTTCTTTGGGTCTTGGTCTTAGAAACACTACCGGTCGTCCCCTGGTTAAAGTCCGTTGTCAGCCATTCCACCGTTGTTAGCGCTCAATGGAGGGACGGATCACCACGACAAACCTGCTGGATTGTGTTGTGGCTGCTTCCTGGATGGATGACCTCCTGCTGCTGTGGTGTTATTGTGGTTCGAGGGGCTGTACGTGGAGACTGATCGAGGTATTACTCTCTACTGTTAACTGATGTACTATTGGGACTGCTGAGGTTACAGAACAAAGTTGACCTCTTCATTACGACTACAATTCCTGGATTGGACTTATATTAATGATTTTGGGTCTTCGTGGTGGATCTATAAGTGTCATTTCGATCCTTGGAGGCCATCACATCTTTATGTTGGGACTTTTATAGTTTCAGATACCTTCACGGTACTGCATTGTGATATGGGCATTACATTGAGATCGAATTGACCCTCAACGAATGAATCTAAGATAATTGTACATCAGCTTGTTCAGTGGTTCTATATGTATTGCGTTGCAATAGTTGGCGGGGCTACCAGGGAAGTTGGCTGGACCATCTATTCCAATAAATAAATAATAAAATATCGGCTTGTACAGGGCGGACCAGCCAACGTGCACTATGACCATGGATGAGGCATGGGTGTGGTCATAATATTATGACTGGACAGTGTAATATGTAAACTACCAAGCATACATTCTCATTTGCAATAGACAACTGTACACCAAGTTCGAATACTGTTTCCCACAACCTTGCAAAGCAGCGTTGATTCTGTCTGGAATAACGCCTTCCGCTAGGCGTTATTCCATGCTGTGACTGTGAAAGATTTTCTTGATAACTGTACAAAACAATAAATTAAAATCATGCATTAGAAAGACAGCACATCGCATAACATCCACTAATAATATCATTTAAAAAAAATATGAAACTCAACAATCGAATTCCTTCTAGTCAGAGGTCTTCGAAATATTGACAGGCGCTTTGCTTACCTTATGGCATTCTGTCTTAAATAATTCATTTATCCATCTGTGCTACAACTCCCTTCCCACGCTACAACGTTCGGTCTCTATAAATTTGCATAAAATTTCTTATTCTTTAGTGTCCATATATTTTTGATAACGCAGTGTACATTTCATATGATAATATCATGGCATACGCGCACAAATTGCTTCCACAATAGAAGTAGTGCCTCCAAAGCTTTTCTTAAACGCCTAGGTTCCCTCTATATCAAAATAGTCAAGAGTACCTCACTCTTACAAGCTCATTCTACTCCCTATCACACAAAAGTTCAGCTTCTGCTGTATGCCTTTTCGACAGACAAACTAGTTCCAAACTAGTCAGAGCACGTGCCTGAATTAATCAGAGTTCATTCACTGTTCAAATACAATTCTCCGAACTAACTTTTCCTCATTTATTTCTGCTGCTTCAGTTCTTCGAAACAGCCTTCATTCAATTTGAACGTCAACAAATATCTTCGGTCTTCATGAAGCTATAGGATATAAAAGTACAAGCGTTTGGGTGACCATGGTTCAACACCACATAACTGCTAAATACGGTGATATTCTTGTATTATCTCTATCTTGTGAACTAATTTTTATTTTTTATTTCTAAAAAGCAAAATAAATATACAAGCTTCCAGTATCCTTCCAACATTTAAACGGACATTTTAGTGTAAAGTTTTAATAAATAATGAACAGATAAAGAAAAAGTCACAATTAAGTATCGAGACTTCTTTCACTATCTGCCAACTGCGTGCGAGCTGTGATTCTGCTGGCTGTCTTCTTAACTGAAGCCAAAACGTGTATATTTATCTGGCTGTGAATTTTAAATAGGCACAGGGTTCTACAAGATGAGAGGAATGACTCTAAAGGACTTTCACAGCAAACTTGGAGTAATCCGTTGAACCTAATATTGCCAAATATAGCACCTCAACACACACATGGAGTACGTTGATGAGCGAAGATCTTCAGGTGGATAACAAGTGTTAGAAATATTAGTTCTCCTGCCAAGACACGATAAGTCAAAGACAAGCAACTAGTGTGGATACCCTGATTCTATATATGGAGTAGAGGAAGGAATGGGGGAAACGAAAAGTGCGATCCTAAAATTTAAAACTTCTCCAACGTCTTCTATCTTCCTTCTATTTATCATTCACTTTATATTAGATAAATCTCTCCACACAGACGTCTTAATATGGACTCTCTTATGTCTGGGGAAAAAAAATTAGAAACATAAACGCATATTTAATAACCTTAAACAAATTATCCTGTCTTTCTTATGCGAGCCTATCTTTCACTGAGGGTCAGCACTCTGAGAGGTTACTTGACCCCACAGCCACGATAAATGTGAGTACCCCAGAACTTTATTTTTTCTTTTTTTAAGTAGCCACGCAAAGTGTAATTAATAACTTCATTAATTTTCGTTCATTCCTTCTCAACAGCTTTATTTTCTTTCAACCTATCTAAAGATATTTATGAACTTTCTATTTTTTTTTACTGTCATATACTCTTGCTTAATTATAATCACCTTTCTTTTAAAAAAAATTCTTTTCTTTGACCTTTTGAACTTTATCAACACTTCAATGAATCATCTCATCCAACAGGTGCTTATTCACACATTTTTTATAGAAAATTCTTCCTGTCTCGCCAACAAGTGGACTTTTACCATCCCTCTAGACCGCAGGCATCTTCAACTTATTCCATTAGCCTTTAATCATGACGTCATGTGACGTCTTCCAATGACGTGGAATGTGACATGTCAATTGTCCCTGTTTATACATTGGGTTGCTATGCCACTGTTGCTATGTACTGGGTAACATCGCGTACCACACAATAAACACATTATCAAAAACATATTTAGATAACAAAAAAAACCGAATTGCAATACATATCTTCAATTGACAATAATTATAACTTCATTCTTTATAATAAACAACATCCACTTAACTCCAGCTTCCGCTTCCGTTAATTTCTCATATTAAATGAAAGCGTTAATTTGATTGGTTGAAATCATATTAAATGTAAGCGTTAATTTGATTGGTTGAAATCATATTAAATGTAAGAATTAATTTGATTGGTTCAAATTTCAATTTTACTCATTTAGAGAAATTTATATACGCAAATTTATGGTGTATATTTTGTTATTTTGTATTTATTTGTGTTATTAAAAATTTGATGAAAATTTATTAAAAAGAAGAAAATAAAATATACATTATTTTATTTTCTTCTTTTTACCCTGTTCAGAATATCTTAATTTTTAAAATTATTTCATTTATTTATTTTATAGTAATTTATACAAAACCTTGTAAAAAGAACATCGAAATAAAACATAAAATGAAGTTTTCAAATATTTTTATCGATGAACACTGAATTTGCATAAGTGCAGAATTTGTATAAATAAGTATAAACGTTAAAAAACCTTTTTTCAGTGAAAGTTTCATAATTTGTTTCATTTATTTTATTTTATTTTTATTTTTTTTTATGTAGACCCCAAACACGAGAGATATTTGAACCTATAGTACTTAGTACAATGCTTGGGTTGGAGGTTGAGAAGAAGAAAGAAGATATTTGTTGACATTAGACTTGAACTTCTGTAGACTGTAATTTTCAGGAAATACGTATGAAGGAAGATTGTTCCAGAAAATGGCAGTTGAATGAATAAACGAGAAAGATAAAAAGTTGGTTCTGTGGGTTTGAAGTTGGACAGTAAATGGATGTTGGCTGGTGGTGGCACGTGTTCGGACTGTTTTGAAAGAGAGAGCAGGAATTGTAGAAGCCAATTCAGAAGAACAGTGCCAATAGAAGTATCTGTAGAAGAGGCATGCAGCAGAGACAGTACATCTATGAGACAGCGAGTGGAGGGACTTTCTTAAAGATGAATCATTAATTAACCTAAGTGCTCTCTTCTGAATGGAATCAAGAAGCCTGAGAGAGGTTTTGGGGACACCACCCCAGATTTGGGAACAATATTCCACTGTAGGGTAGATTTGCGATTTGTACAGAGTGAACAGCTGTTTGGAAGAAAAGTAACGCCGAGAGCGAAAGAGAAAACCAAGTTTTTTAGATGCAGAGGAAGCAATATTTGTAATGTGCTTGTGCCAAGAGAGAGAGAGATGAGAAGTCAGGGTAATCCCCAAAAGAGATTGGTAGAATCGTCGTCCTCCCCCACACCGGATGAAAAAAACTCGAGTTTGAGTCCGGTTGATGATGGGAGTTTTTCGACCATAACAGGCAAACCGACGGAAGAACGCACACAAGTGAAGACCCAACATATTGAGTCCTCATAGCTTAGTTGCCTTGGCACTGGACACAATACCATAACGACCAGTTACAACAACTTCACTGAACTCATCAGATTACAAGTAGAAGGATATAGAAGAAATAATAGGTCAAAGAACTTGTCATTAAATGACCAGATCAAAACATGATTGAGTTTGCACGGATTAATTGAGGTGTGTCTCTGGGTTAAAAATTGTCCAGACAAGTGCAAAATCGTACCAATAAGATATTCTACAGTAGTTAGTGAAGCCCAACTACCTGAATAAACAACGTTCGGTGGCTAGCAGAATATTCATCTGGATCCACTCCTGCTCATAAGGAAAAAACCTCTTATGACTTACAAACATTTATATGCTCATTAAGACCTCAAAGGTGGATTGAAGCTTAATGAACCGATCAGATTTCCCCAGTGGGTAAACGTAGTGTTATATGGCCAGTAAAGGAATATCCAGTCTCAAGAGGTTTTATGAGGAAAGCTGTAACCAATTTCCCCATGGATATTATCATCAGTATATGCAAAAAGTCAGTGTGGACATAGTATACAGTATATAACTGTGAGCAGTGATAGTGGTCAACCCCAAAACCGCGCGCGAGAGAGAGAGAGAGAGATGTTGAACCAAAGCTTTGCCAAGGCCAGATGGTTGTGTGAGTTGTGCAGGGAACCGTGAGTTGTGTGTTGTTATGTAGTCTGTGTTGTTCATCTGGGCAATTAGTTACTGGGAGCCCTGATCACCATGGAAAGGATCATCCAGCATCCGTCCATGGGTACGAGGAGCCGGGCAGGAGAGTAGGAGAGACACCTGTTAGGGCCACCACTCTATCAGAGCAGAGAGAGAGTGGGCCAAAGGAACGAAATGGTGATACTAAGAATTAGGAAAAAAAAGGTGGTTATCATTGTTATGTTCGGACATAGGAAATTTCAAGGTCATTAAATTTTTAAGGAACTATAATCAGTCCCTGGGAATTCTTAGTAGAATAGTTGTGCTACATGATAGCTTTGATGTAGAAGTTTTCAGGATACCAAATTGTATTTAAAAATACTCACGTTTTGCTGAGTTATACATTATTGGTATTTTCAAGGTCACAGTAATTTTACCGAGTCAGCCATTTGGATGTTCCAGGAGATAAAACTACAGCAGTGCCACCTGCTTGGTCAGTGGTGACTAGAAATTCGGCATAAATTGCGTAAAATTATGACATCACGAGGCAGCTTCATCACTGAATAAGAGCTACTCCATTTATATGGCTGCGGCAGGTTTAGTAGTTTAATTTGTTAATTTGTTAAACTACTAAAGCACCGAAAGATATATGCTCCCAGAAGGGCCTTCCATGGCGGAAAGGTTTCAGTGGAGACGTCAGACGAAACCCGTTTCAAAAGGTCCACACACGACCTTTTCAACTAAATTGTGATCCAAGAAAGCAACGGGAAACTACTTGGATTATCTTTCCCTTGAAAACTTCAATGATAGCAAGCAAAATAAACCACGGCCCCGAGTCTCGGCGTCCCTTGAATGGGGCAGGGGTGCTAAGAATCTCCGAGCTTGCGTCGAAGAATTTTCTGAAACTAGCTACATGGAACGTTAGAAGCCTACTACAACCAGGAAAACTAGCCAATGCTTTACAAGAAATGGAACGCATTAACATCAACATACTTGGGCTAAGTGAAACCAAATGGCCTGGAACAAAGAAGTTTATATCAAACGACCACCACGTCTTCTGTTCCGGAGGAGAAGAGAACACTAAGCAGACGTACGGCGTCGCTTTCGTTGTCCACAAACAACTGGCCAACAAAGTCACCAGTTTCACCCCAATATCGGAACGAATCGCACTACTACAGCTAGCAGGCAACAAGATCAACCTGAATGTGCTCCAGGTCTACGCACCAACAGCGGACAAAGACGATCAAGAAATTGAATTGTTCTACGACAAGCTAAGCAACACTTTAAAGTCGCTGAAGAAGCACGACATGACGGTCATCCTCGGTGACTTTAATGCCAAAATCGGTCAAGGAAAGCTACAAAACATAGTCGGAGAACATGGCTTGGGGACACGGAATGAACGAGGAGACAGACTCGTCCAGTTCTGCCAAGAAGAAAAATTTAGCATTGCCAACACTTGGTTCAAACTACCACCTCGACGACTATACACCTGGACCTCACCACAAGACTCTGACAACAATATCGTCAGGAATCAAATTGACTACATCTTAATCAACATCAGATATAAGTCAAGTGTCCTCAATGCAAAAACTTACCCCGGAGCTGACATATCATCAGACCATAACCCAGTAACAGCAACACTACGTCTCAAATTACGAGCAGTCAAACGCACAAGCACAACAAAAAGAATCGACCTGGAGAAACTGAAGAACACCGCCAACAGACGACAAGTACAGCTTCATCTCAACACTACAATCCGATCGATCGAAGCAGTAACAACAGACGTGCAAGCATTCGGGCGTTCACTCAAACAGTGCATCAATGAAACAGCAGAAACCCTGCTAGGACATCAGGCGTCGAAAAAGAAACAACGGTGGATGACCCAGCACATACTAGACCTAATGGATGAACGGAGAATATTCAAAAACAACAACAACCGGGAAAAATACAAAGAAATACAACAAAAGATCAAACAGGAAATCCGGAAGGCGAAGGAAAAATGGATGGAAGATCAGTGTGCAGAAATCGAAGACCTAATCAAGAAAAATGACAACTATAACCTGCACAAGAAGCTTAAAGAAGCTGGAAACATCTACAAACCGGCTCCCATCCCAAGTTTATATACGGACAACAATCAACCTATACTAAGCAAACAAGCCAAACTCGACACCTGGAAGAGCTATATATACAATCTGTTCGGCACCAACAGAAAACCGGCAGAAACGCAACAACAAACACAGGAAGACAATCTCCACATATTAACATCTGAAGTGGAACATGCCATCCGAATAACAAAGCCAGGCAAGGCCTGTGGACCTGATCAGATTCATGTGGAACTGCTGAAACAACTAGACTACAGCAACATCCAACAACTAACGAAATGGTTCAATCAAATCTACAGCAACAACGACATTCCATCCGAATGGCTCCAATCCATCTTTGTGGCCCTACCAAAAAAGGCTACCAGCCGGAAATGCGAAGACTTCAGGCTGATCAGTCTAATGAGCCAGGTGCTAAAAGTCTTCCTCAAGGTGATTCAGCAAAGGATAAGATGTAAGTGCGAAAGTGCACTAGGAAACACACAGTTCGGATTCTGCAGGGGACTAGGCACCAGAGAAGCAATTTTCTGTTTACAAATATTGCTACAAAGGTGCTATGAACATCAAAAAGACGTGTATATATGTTTTATTGACTACGAGAAAGCCTTCGATTCAGTAGACCACGACCGCCTAATTGACTGACTGAGAAAACTTGGGCTTGAAAACAATGATATCAACTTTATTACAACTCTCTACTGGAATCAAACAGCCCGGCTTCGCTATGACAACGATCTGACAGACCCAATTCCAATAAAAAAAGGCGTCCGGCAAGGCTGTCCATTATCTCCCATTCTTTTTAACATCTATTCGGAAATGATCTTCGACCAAACACTGGCTGACAAGAACATCGGCATAAAAGTTAACGGACACTACATCAATAACTTAAGATATGCCGATGACACAGCACTAATAGCGGATTCAGAACAAGATTTACAGACCATCTTGAACGAAGTGGACATAGAAAGCCAAGCATGGGGGCTACGAATCAACAAAAAGAAAACAAAGGTGATGAAGGTCAGCAGGACTGCAAGCAAAATCACGATCAAACTAAACAACGAAAAATTAGAGCAAATACACCGCTTCAAGTATCTCGGAGTGCTCATTGATGACCAGCTGAACCATGAGGCCGAAATCAAAAGCAGAATTGAACAAGCCAGGCAGGCATTCACCAAATGGAGAACCCTCCTCACCGACAGAAGCTTGAACATCGTGCTCAAATTACGCACATTGAAATGCTACATCTGGCCAATACTGCTCTACGGTGTAGAAACCTGGACTCTAACATCAGCCACTACAAAAAAGCTCCAGGCCTTCGAAATGTGGCTCTACCGAAGAATGCTGAAAATTCCGTGGACAGCCAAGATAACCAACGCACAGGTCCTGCAGGACATGCACACGGAACGGGACCTGCTCAAAACCATCATCAGCAGGAAATGCAAATACCTAGGTCACATCGCTAGGAACCAACAAAAATATCACCTACTACCACTCATCCTGGAGGGAAAGATCGAAGGCAAGAAACGCCCAGGCAGACCGAAAATGGCATGGCTAGATAACATCAACACCTGGCTTCACATGACAACAGCACAAATTCTACACGCAGCGCTAGACAGAGAACAATATCAAAACGAAGTCGCAAACGCCATTCGGCAGCATTAAAGAAGAAGAAGAAGGTGGGAAGATAAAGAAGGGATATAAGGAGAATGTTCCTCGAGGCGAGTAGAAGAATGAGGCCACTAGTGGTGGAGGAGCCCTTAAGGAGGGTAAGGGTAAAGCTGTGGAATGTTAAAATACATAGTTTCCAATGCCCTAAAGGCAAATGTGAAGCCAGGCGACGAAGTGGGTGCAGTCTACTCTCCTCAAACACTAATAGTGAGAAGGGAACTTATGGGTGAGAGAATAATAATCGTTGATGAACGAGTGGAAGGAGTGCGAAGTCGCCGAGATGGCTCCTCACGAATTCGTTCTACCCCAAAAAGGGATAAGCAGCAAATGTGGAAGAACCTACACAGAAATTTTTACTTCAGCAGTTGTCTTAGCAGTGGTGCGCGGAAAGTAGATCCAAGAAGAAGCCACCAAGTTGTCAAACATGATTCTGCATCTGGAATTAAAGAGCGCTTTTTGGCCTTTTTGGTGGCCACAAGCGAATGAAAAGACTGCATAGATGAAAGGCCACCATTTATAAGGAGCCTTAGATCGAGGTAGGTGACGAAATCATCAGGTGCATTCAAGAGTCTCCTCCGCCACAAACGCAGCGCTCATCTTCAGAAATTTCCAGGTCCATAAGTCTGGCTTTAATAGAGCAGTGACCAGTTAGCATATAAATGTTTCCAAGTTTAGACTAAGCCAAGTTAAGCTCTTGGAAGTTAGGAAGGATTCTTCAGGGAAGAATTTTCTTATAGTTTCGTCTTTTAATTCTGAGGGCAATCTGCCTTGCCAAAGTCGAGTTATATCTGCCCATAGACTCTTCTTTTCTACTTTAATGTCTTGGTTGGGGATGGTGATGGTGATACACAGGAATTCTGTCTCTTGGTTTTACCTTGTACAATGTAGTAGACTAGTGAAGGAGATGTATAAGTCCAATGGGAGTTGTCCTGTAAGCACTTGCAAGACAGATGTTGGTTCGGCAGGATCTGCTGATGGGAGAAAAAACAACCTCTAAATCTTTTGAAGGTTCTGAGAGAAGGTAACTTTATCAGCAAGAGGAAATCACAGAGATGCCCCATAGGAAACTACGAGGAGGAAAACTGCTGAGTACATGAGTTTCAGAGCTCTTCCTTTCAGCCTCCAATCAGTTCCGGTTACTCTTTCCAGCAATGCTATATAACTCTTGATTTTCTCCTTGATGTGGCTAGATGAGGGACAAGGGTAAGCTGTAATCAATAATAATTCCTAGGTGTTTCAAGGATTTACAAATTTTCAGGGATTGGCCTCGAAATTTAACTACTGGTGGTCGTCTGAATTTCAGTGAACCCTAGAGAAGTAACATTTTTGTTTTGTTGGGGGGAACTGACAGCTTATGTGGGTTGGCCATAAGCAAAGGCAGCATGGATGGAGTGGATTGACCATTCCAGCTCATCTGCGTGGGCCCTCGACCAAGGTGATGAGATCGTCGGCATGCGAGAACATTCATGTGGACTCAAAGGCGTTGACTAGCCATTCATCAGAACAATGTTCCAGACCACAGAAATTGAACTCTAGGGACATTTTCATTCTAATACAATGTAACTGGGTTTTAACAATAGTGCTGCTATCTTCAAAATAATTATTGATGCAGTTATACATTACCGCCAATCAGTCGGCCTGTCTGACCCGCCTGATGAGGATGGGCACCAGCCCAAGTCAAAGGCAGACTTGAAATCTACAAAGGTTCCTAAAATGTACTGGGACTGCTTTTCTCTTGTCTTGGAGAGGTGTAGCATGGCGTCAATTGTTAAGCAGCCAGCCTTAAAGCCAAACTAGTAATGAACAGCAAATTCTTGGCCTCGTAATAGACCTATAGTCTCAGAAGGAGCCGCCGCTCCAGGACCTTCCCCAGGATAGGGAGAAGGGCAATGGGCCGGTAGGCAGTAGTAGAGTCCGCTGGTACAGAGAGTTCTTTGGAATTAGTCGCAGGTTCGCTTGTTTCCAGATGGGAGGAAAATGGCCCACTCTGAGACAGGTGTTAAACAGGGAGGCAGGGGAAAGATTAGAGAGCCTTTTGATAGGCTCAGCCACAATGTAAAATAGCCAAGAAAAAAAAAAAAAAAGCCCCAGACTTTTCCAAATTTTATCTTGTTGTTGGCATCGTCCACAAGATAAAATAACATCTTCTCTGCAAGATAGAGACAACACCTAGTTATCCCGCATGATTGTCCGTTGGTTTTCCATGTCCTAGACGATAAGCTGGTCGTGAAGCTTATCCATTGTGGTCTGCCAAGTTGTCGTTTCCATGGTTCCATGTGCTCAATAATGGAGTTAATAATTTCAGCCGTGTGTAATTTATGCCGTAATATTTTATGTATTAGGTCCACAGGCCCCTGTTGCCTTCAGTTTGGACAAGTTTGTGTCACGTGTCCTGCTTTTGGTGGTAGATGAGATTCACATAGTTTCTTTTCAGGATAGATAAATCCAGTGTTCTGGATTTATCTAACACAATCTCAGCTTAATGGACATTACCGTTTCGCCGCGCTCTTTGAAGTTTCTTCCTGGCTCTTTTTTAGGTTGGTTCTGAGAGTAGACAGAGCTAGTGTCTACCATGGGATGATCTTTGGATGCTTTCTCCTTTTCATCACGGCAGTTTGCAAAGCCATCAGCAGAATAGAAGTGATTAGGTCTGCTTTTTGGACTGAACTCTGGTCAAGTTTCTGGTGAATTTGATTATTTAATGATTGGAGTTGTTGGCTGATTGAGGAGTCAGAGATATCTCATTTTTGAGTGCTCGGTTGTAAACCGGAAGGAGTCATCCTGTAGTTTGTGTCCAGAAGTTTGGTTACTGGTGAGAGTATCCACAAGAGCTTCCCCATTCTTCATTGGAGGTGGAAGTGGACATCATTGATATTGGAAATGAAACTACATATATTTGTGAAATGAAAGAGGAAGATTTAGGAAGTTTACTCCTTTTCACAGATAAGTTTGTTCTGTTTGACTGTTCATGATGCATTCAGTAGCTAAAGTAAAAATGGAGGGCGTATGAATTTATGAATGTAAAAATTGGGAAATTTTTAGATATGGTGTATACACATCAACAATAAAATATACTGGATGCAATGGCCTTTCTAAAATACCCTACCTGCCAACTTTATTAGGCTCATGGAGATTTGGACTAGTTTGACAATCGGACAATTATACAAATTGTCCGATATTGATTGTGTAATTTTTCAACACCTCGTTGACTTCGTACACCACGTCTTGTCGGAGCAGTGAACGCTATACATTACGTTCCTAATAAAGTGGTTAGGTAGTATATCAATTGAATAAGTCGAGGGATTTGATTGACTAATCAGTAAAAGTATTATGATGGCTGACTATTTTGTCTTACGTCAAATAATGCTTAGCCAACAGGTCAACTTATAGAAATCCAACCATAATACGAGTATATGCATCATCACAGTACTCTCTCTCTCTCTCTCTCTCTCTCTCTCTCTCTCTCTCTCTCTCTCTCTCTCTCTCTCTCTCTCTCTCATTGATTTGGAAGCTGCCAACTTTGGGACAGCACGTAATCACTGCTGACTACCATAATTCACCTTCATGATATCCAAATCATTGGTTAACAGTGGCTTGCCTCTGGAGACCGGAAATGCTCAATGTTATCTATTTTACAGTCTTTATAACAAACAAGTCTTCTGGCTGGATGCCACGACCTTACTTTTTTCACCCAACTCTACGGAGGGCATATCGGAAAGCATAAAAGTGGCGCCACGTAATTGCTTTATTATAAAACGCCCTACTACTTGAACGTTTCATTCTGTTTCTCTTCAGCGAAAATAAATTCAAAATTCTTTACAAACTCGCATTGAGTCAGTAAGGAATTTAGAATTTGACAATATGGATTGGCAGGCTAGAAGAGAAACAGAGAGAGAGAGAGAGAGAGAGAGAGAGAGAGAAAGGGGAGAGGTAATCAAAAATGAGTCTTACCCCTTTTATTTTATAGATTTATTTTGTATGGAAAAATAATAAATCAATTTCTCTACAGGAAAACCCATTAGAAATATCCAAAATGTCCTTGATCAAACTATCAAAGGCAGACCA